>NC_142923.1:17135480-17443269 GCF_054131065.1 Drosophila arizonae | reverse complement strand
TAATATATTATTATTCTTGTAGAGAGTTTTAAATTATCCTAAATGATTTGCTTATATCAATATTATATATGTAGATGTATAGAATGAATAAATGATAGATTCATCTTTATCTTCTCAGTGGTAGAGTTGGGATCTTGGGTGGAAAGGTCTTAGGAATACGGAATGTATACCAATATGTAACGAAAATAAAACGTCGACTATACGAAACCAGCTAAAATTATTGGAATCGATAGCTACAATCAAATATTGGGCTTCAGCAGCATTTAGCTAAATATATATTCCATTTAATATACTCCAAAAATGATCTAATCCCCACTAACTAAATTCCCCTCAAATATAGAAGATATACCAATACATATACATGCATATATATGAATATTCGATGTTATAGAAGACTAGCAAAATACAAAATATATAATTTTGTCCAGAAATATTTAAAATTTCCCTCTTATATATGTGCAACTATATTTATAGATATATAAAATACAGGTTACAATTTTTATTGATATATACGATATACATACATATATGTAGTGCCAGAAAAGAACATGCAAATTATATAAACAATTTTGATATGTTATATCTCCTAGAATTGCGGGCTTTTGCTTTATTTTATTTATTTAACAAAAATCGAAACTCTAAATCTTCAAATACGTAAATTTGTGCCTCTTTACGAAAAAATCGTTGCAATCTTTTGGCCATTTTCTAGTCCTTGTTTCTATTGTCAAACGCAAAAGCTCGCAATTGGAAAATATTGAAATCGATTTGTCGAATTATTTAATATATGTATATCTAATATTTAAGAAGTAATTAATATAAAAGTATTTACGTATTTTAAACTAAAGTAATATTTTTATTTTATAAATTATATTAAAATAAAAATATATTATATATATATTGCAAATATCAATAAATATATTAATTATGTCTATATAATTTGGTAAATTATAAATAAATTATGCTGTAAAGCTGAAATGAAAAATAATTGTGTGTTTTTTTTAATAGTTTATGTAAATAAGAAAGCGTATGCTAGATAAATTTGATATTGATTTGCATTGATATTAGAGGAATGATATATTGGAGAAAATTAGACATGAGATATGTTCCAATATGTTCCAATTTTGTTATGGAAATCTTAATTAAGAAATGTTTCTTTATTTTTCAATAAGTTTTGATAAATGAAATCTATATTTTAAGCAAATTTAAGATACACATGTATACATAAAGTATAAAGAAAACCTAAAGAGAATCTGATAGACTTATTACAAATTGAGGCCGTTCGACATATACAGCTCAGCTGCTGCCTGTAGAGTTTTGTTTTAATTGTGAGAGAAATTGGATATTCATTTACCAAATATAGTAGCCTATACGGTAGTTACATATGTCGCATGAAATCATCGTTTTTCTTTTTGAGCACATTCCAACAAAATTGATACAGTATTTGGAGAAAAGTAGAAAAATATATCAAATAAATTTATGTAAGCGTCTAAACATCTTTTTTTCATTTCTCTTTTCTTTATTTTGAGATCAATTGAGCATCAAGATGGTACAGCGCAGTACCAAATTCACCGGCATCTGCATTGCCATATATTTGACGTATACGCTGTTTGTATTCTTTATATTGCCTCTGCTGTTGCCCGATCCGGTGACAATGTCGCGCAATATACTCGCCGAGCAGACACAGGATGCGACGGAGTATACAAATTTCACGAACATCACTCTGGAGTCTGGTGGGCAGCCGCTGCGTTCGATTCTGGTCACATTTCATGGCTCGGGCGTAATAGGTTTATTGGAGGAATTGTCTCGTCTTCCGGGGGCTTACCATCACTTCTCGCCTCTGATAGCATACAAGGAGCGCATCAAGGAGAGGCCGCAGGCTATGGCCGCGGTAAACGAGTTGCACTCCTTGCTGAATTGTGACTATAACCGTTCGCTGGAGATGATCAAGTATGGCATGAAATCGTCGACATTTCGGAAATTGTATGGGGTGCAGTATAAGACGTGCCTCACCTACACCATGGAGGTCTGTTCCAAGCCGGAAACGTTGTCACGAATTTGCAAAATATTTCCATTCATCAATATGTCTGTATATAACTTGGGTCTGTTATATCTGAAATCTTTGCTGGAGTTTGAGGAGTGAGTATCTAATAGATGTGTATATCAATAATAGATATTTCATACATAATCATATATGTATGTATGTATATATTTTACTATTCAGCCTCAATGTACGTATGATATTGATAGTACGAGATCCTCGTGCCACTATGAGTTCACGTGACGGTATTTGGTGCTCTAGTCACTCCTGCAGTCAGCCTGAGGATCTCTGCAAAAATATGGTGGAGGATTATCAGGTCGCTGAGTATTTATTGAGAGAATATCCGCATCGTTTTGGGTAAATTCACCAAGTTCAGATTTGTTAGCTTTATAATACGTTTTGATTTTTTTTTTTTTTAATTATGTTTTAGCATTGTTCGCTATGAGGAACTAGTGCAACATCCGCTGGACGGTGTAATAGACTTATATAGGTTTTATGGCCTGCCAACAAAAAGCCTTGTGGATTTGAAGCCAAATTTTACTATTACTCAAGCTTACATAAAATATAATTTCGAATTGCCATATTCTTGGAAACAAATATTGACCTTCAATAAGATTGTGAATATCCAAGATGTCTGCAGTGAGGCTATGGCCCTTTGGGGCTATAAACCCATAACAGAGTTTGTTGAAAACATGACGAATATCTTTGTACCGTTGAAGAACTTGCCATTGTTTTTGAAGTAAAGTTTAGAGTACTTGAAGCGACTTTCAAGTGAAATAACTAATTATTAACTGCATTGAACACTATTATCAATATGGAGAAATGATAAAAAAAAAATCATTTGCAGTATTTTATAGCAACGATTTTGCAACTTTTTTCATTGCAAAACTTAACTTCAGTTTCTAAAAAAATAAACATAACGAAAAACGTTGCGGTACTTTTTCGTATATCTTTTGCTTATATCGCACACCTTATCTATAATATATCGACTGCAATCGATAGCTGACTTAGAGCAGCATTTGCAGTATTTTTAGTATTTTTCAATTGGACCATATTCGGTGTATTTTAGTACAAAACGCCTTACGTCCGCACTCGGACAGCACAGCTGTTCATTCCGTTTTCGCTGCTCTCGGAAAGCTCGTCAAACGTCGCATTGGATTTCGACGGGACAGTTTGGTCAAAATAATAAAAAATAAAACGCGTACGAAATTACTAACAAATAACAATGTCTTGCGCACTTGGAAAATGTTAATTAGTATTACTCTGCTACTCTGCGGTCGTGTAGGCGTGCGCGTAAATGTATGTGTGTGTGTACGATTTGTTTATGTGAATATGTAAACAAAAGTGAATAGGTGTAAAGTTGAAACCGTTAAGCTAAGTGCTAAAGTGTCTAATTAATTTAAGTAATATCAAATGAGCACAAGCGATCTAGACTTGGAGTCCTGCGCGCTATTGACCGGCATTACAGTCGAAACTGCCGCTAACGACTCCAACGCTAACGCTAACGCCCCCGCCTTAGCCCCGCCCACTGTCAGGACACGCACTAAGCAGCGCATCAGCTTAAATTCGAAACGTCGACGCAGCCGCATGTCCCGTCGCGCAAATCTCATTGGCATCTGCGGCATTAGCAGTTTGTGCATACTGCTGCTGATTGCCACCACGCAGCGCCGTCCCTCCATGTCTCCCTTCGGCAGCAGCAGCAGCGCTGGAAGTGTAGGTGGAAGCAACAGCGCCGCTCTCGCTTCCAATCAGCTTCCACGCAGCAGCTACTATGAGCGGCAGCAGCAGCCATCACAAACGGCCGCCACAATTTACAATATGACAGCGACCATAGTGGATGTCCTGGCTGGGCAGCGTGCGCGCATTCTCCAGGAAATGGAAAACTTCGAGTATCCGCGCGGCGGTGCCGAAAAGCTAAATGATATGACACCCGAAACGGGGGGCACACCAGTGCGGAGCATTGTGGTCACCACCTGGCGTTCGGGCTCCACGTTCCTGGGTGACATTTTAAATGCAATGCCAGGCAATTACTATCACTACGAGCCACTGTTAGATTTTGGCATTAAGCAAGTGCGCGAGCCTGAGGAACAACAGTTCGCTGTACAAAATCTTAAGAATTTGCTCAATTGTGATTACGCCGATATGTCCGACTATTTGGAATATGGCAAAACGCACACTTATTTATTTGAACATAATCAGCGATTGTGGGAAGTGTGTCGGGAATATCCACGTTTCTGTTGGCGTCCCGCCTTCTTGACGCCCTTCTGCCGCCTCTTTCCCATACAGAGCATGAAGACGGTGCGACTGCGTCTTGCTCAAGCCGAAGAGCTGTTGAAGGATGAAAGGTGAGTTTTGGAAAGAACTTAAGACACATTGAAAACTGGGCAAAGCCTCTATACAAATTAGTTGAAATAATATTTCACCTTAAATCATGTTTAGTTGCTTATACATAGATATTCGATTATTATTCAAATTATATTCTGGACATTATCGAAGTGATTTGAATTGTAAATTTAATAGCTTTAGTAGCGTTTCTGGTACATTCCTCTTAGCGCATTTGGTCACACTTTTTCGTATTTACCAAAAGTATTAGCTTAATGTTTCATAAATACATAAGCACAGAGAGGGAGAACGAGAGAATGCAGTGCAGAGAGCGGTTTAAGTCCGATCGCGTACAAAGAAAGTGAAAGGCGACGCCGCATGCGCAAATTGCGCGAATCCCTCTTTGACACGCGTCTTTGAAGCTTTTGCTGTCGTTGTTGGTGCTGTTGCTGTTGTTGCTATTTGCGGTTTCTCTGTGTGCCATCTCGCTCACCCATTCAACTAATTCGTGTGCGAGTTGTTATTGCTGTTTGTGTCCCCCACACATCAACGTTATCTACTTTATCTCCATTTGAATGTGGTTTGATTTTGTTGTTTAGCTCTTGTTGAGGTACATACTAAAATTATAAAGTAGAAACTCTTCAAGTTTATCTTATTTATTTATTTTTTTTAATGTAAAAATTTACAAACATACTGATGTACAAATTCATTTTTTAAAATTGAAAATAATGTTTTGTACATGATATATTGTACCTTGAGTGAATTCAAGAAAGCACGTGAAAGATGGCTTCATGGATTTTCCATATTGTTATTTAATAGAAAAACCCTGATCGATATTCATATATAAGTCAATTGGTAATTGGTCGGATTTTTTTTTTTTTTTAATTTTGTAGTCGTATTATCAATGCTACGATAAGAAAGTCATTGAATAATTTATGCATTTCAATCAATCTTATCTAAGCAGTATATTTATGCCACCTGGTTTACATTTTATCTTCTGATAGGTCAAAATAATGTTCTAATAGGTATTTGAATAGGAAAAAACCATTCCTAATTACTATATAATGTTCAATGTGGTTATGTAATCAATCAATAATAATTATTATTGCTATGAGGAAATTTGGAATGGGCATTCAAGTATCGTAGCTTTGAGACATTTCCTGAGCTGAAAAAGGAAATTGTGATAAAAATTAATTTGAAATGAATGATTTTTGATTATATTTATTTTTATAATTTTTTTTTAATAAATTTACAGAACTAATAATATTGTTGCATTATTGCAGTTAATGAGCAACTGCATGCTAATAGCCGTTAACTATTAATGATGTGTAAGGCAAATCCTTTGACTAAATAATCTCAAGCAAATTTATCGCTACTAGTTTTCGATTTGACTGCAAACAAAGTGTGGTTTACATAATTTTTTATTTAAAATCGAAGGCAAACAAAAACTTTGCACAAAATCAATATAATAATGTAGTATAATAATGTGTGTGTGTGTGTGTGTCTGTCTGTTTGTGTCTGTGTGGGTATTTGTATGTTAAGGGATTCACTGCAAACAAAGCGATGAGGAGAATGTAAACAGAAACCCAAAACCTATTTGATTGATGTGCTTTCTATTTTCGACAATTCTATTGCTTTATATATATATATATATAAATATACATATGTATATAGAGATATATATGTCGTATATTGTATATTGTGGTTTCAGTTACAAGACATTTAGTGCCACTCAACGGACGCATTATTATTGTATTCGTAAAAGGTATTAAATTTATGCAAGATGTGCTGACACTTGGAGTTGGGCTTTAGATTCAATGCAAATTGATTGAAATGGATGAATAGAAAGAATAGAATTTGATACTCCAACAGAAGTTGAATGTCATATGATGTTTGTGTTCTAAAAGTATTTGATATATATTATTTAAGAAATATTATTACTTAACTAAAATAAATAAAAATAAAATATATATATTATATACAAAAAATTGTTCCAAGATACCTCTAGCCAAGTTTTTTGTCATTAGCTCAAATACAAAAATGTTCCATAAGAAAACCTCTTCAAACATATGCTATATCATTAATTACTGAAAATCTTTAATTATTGATTGTGATATATCTTCAACAATATAAGCCGATATTTCTACTTATAATATATTCTTCCTGTCATATATTTCTATATATCACTACAAATATATATCTATATATCGTATATATCTGCCCATTACTGATTTAAAAATGTCTGTTGCGTTTAGTTATTCTATTTTATTTGCCTAGGCTCCTGGGGGCGTGTCTCCGACTGCCTTGACATCTCGCTCAAACAGTTAAACATTTCACCCGGCAATTTGCAAAAAGCAATTAGCATACGAAATGATTCGCTTGGTATATGGCCAAGTCTAGCCGGAAGCTATTGCAAATTCTTCTAACTAAATTAGCTGTGCTTCAAGTCTTTTGTTTTTTCTCTTCCTTCCTCATTTCGCTGCACAGGCATTTCTCTTTGGCACTCGCTATTCGCGTCATGTACTCAGCTTTCTTGTTATGCTCTCTCTATGGTTGGGGACTTCTAGTGAAAGAGAAATATGTAGAGAGATTTTATTAGGGGCAATTCTTATATACATATAGTTGTCAAGCGGGACTGATTTTTTATACAGTTTCTTTTTTTTATGTTTTATTATCAACGCGTGCGTCATATATTGATAAAGTACCTGGATTTCTATATGCTTATAATTTAAATTTGGGGTATTCCTTATCTTAATTGCCATCCGTATTTGTTTGTTTATTAAATCATTAATGCCACATATTGCCACATTTCAAAATAGTTTTGAATTGCTTTGCTGCGTTATCACATCATTATGGGTATTGCCGGATTCATTTATTATTTCGAACCTTTTCTTTTGCGTTATTTTCATTCTTCTCTTTGCTTTGTTGCATTCACACATTTTTCACACTCTATTAACGCAGTGTAGCTGAACGGCTTGGAGTACCCGTTCGTTGTCCAGTGAAATGCATCAAAATTCCGGAAGCGTTGGCTTAGATTTATGTTGCGGAGGGAGACAGCCCCGCTACCGCCCGTCTCTTGCCTTCGATTGCCGCCCCGAATTGGGGCGTGTGGTTTTTGGGTGACTCACTAAGCGGCCGCTAACTTGGCTGACTTGGTTTCTAATTGAAGGTTGGCACTGTTCCCGTCTCTGTTGCCTCCGCCCCTCTCTCTCTGTCTCTTTCTACCTCTCTTTGGGTGTGCCCAGCACGAAAACTTGGAGGTTCTCTAATCATTAATTGCGTATACGCCGCATTGCACGCTCGCCTTTTAAATAAATGTGCTTAATCGGCATTTTATTTTTATACATTACAAGGGCTTTGTATTTTATTTGATTTCGGTTTTAGTTGCCGTGGTTGTTGGGCTTACGTTAACTAGTTTGATTAAGCAGGCCTAGTCAAAGATTGATCAATAAAATAGAATTATTTAAGTGCTTATAAAGGTTAATCTATTTATAATTTTGCTTAATGTAATATATATTGATATATTCATATATTTATAATAAAACATATTTTCAAGAGAGTATATTAGTTTTTATACCGGCTGTAACTTTCTATATGTATATATATATTTGTTTTAAAACTCCATTTAAAATTATCAACAAAATTAATAAATTTTTCTTTTTTATATATAATTTTATTCTCTTTTATGTCTAGAAAAAATATTATGCTGATTTATAGGGTATTTCGCAGAATGTTTTTATAACCCATTATATACATATTATTCCCACATTAAAAGTTTGGGTTTTTATATATTTATTTTATTCAGATTCTCATATATAAAAAATCGTTTTTTGTGGCTTTTTGAGTCGCATTTGGCAGCCAGTTGATAAAATGTTGTGAAAATTAAAAGCGCCCACAGTTTTTGGGGCCAAAAGTAGCTGCAGCTTTTGCTGTTGGTTTAGCGTTAGCTTTAGCTGCAGCTGTAGTTGAAATAGCCCGAAAAACCGCAACCGCAAAGAGTTTTTGGCTTAAGTCTCTCATTTAGTTGGCTTATAATAAGCAAAGTGGCCATTAAATGAGGGCCAAAAATAAAAACTTTTGTAAGCTGCGTTTTCAAACAGGCCAACTAGACAGATGAAATAGAGAGACAGACGGACAGGCCGTTAAACAGAAAGACAGAGAGATAACAATAAGAAAAGAAGTGGTTGTCGCATTATGCTGCAGATCCCACTCAAACAAACTTTTCAGTTTTTGTTTTGACAAAAAAAAAAAAATGCATGGGTGTTTGACTATAAGATACCCTATTTCAATCATTCCAATATCACTATCAATCTAAATGGATATTTTTAGTGAATAAGCATAATATACCAAAGCTTAAGTTTTTTTAGGTTAATTTATGATCGAAAGTCTGAACTTATCTAAAGATCCAAAAGCTCAACATGAACATGAATCGGTGTGTGATGTTCAGTTTATGTTTGCAAACTTAAAAGCTATATCAATTTTTATTGATGTTAAGGCATTAACATTAAAATAAACATAATGATTAATTCTTATTCAAGAAGTTAATAAGATCGACACATTTATATAACGACAAACAAATCGGCAGACGAAAAAAATATTAGATGAATACAGCTCAGGTGATAGACTTTATGATAACAGTCACACCTCTTTAAGTCTATTATATCCATTTCCATATAACACATATACCCTGTTTGTCTCTAGTTAATGGGTACAAAAAACCCGTTCTAACTAGCTTATTGCACAATAGACCTCATTCTGTGACATTACTGACATTTAGCTTTATGCTCTGAACTCTTGACTCGCCCTCACTCTCTCTCGCCTTCTCTCTGTCGCTCAATGCGTGACAGTTTTGACAGAGCCTAAAGAGATCGGTATAGAGTTCACTGAACGTTCAACTGGCCGAACTACGCCGTCATTGAAAAGAGAGAGAGAGACCGAGAAAAAGAGAGAACGACAAAGCGCGGGTGGCTGCCATACAATGAAAATGTATGCCTATGAAAATGTATTAAAACATTACTCTTTGTCGAAAACTCAACACTCTTTTACGATATGTAAATGTATACATGCATTTATATATATATATATATATTATTGATAAGGTCTCCAAGCCGGGAGATGTTAAATGATTTTTTATCTTGAAAAATAATAAGAAATAATGTGATAATCCTCGAGTCATTGCTTGAAGTCAGCTATGTGATGTATAATTATATTATATTATTTAAATATTCTTTCCGCTAAAGTGTATATTTTCATTTTAATTGCTGAATAAAATCTCTTCAAAATAAATGTAAAGTACGTTTAACCATCTTTTGTCGCTGATAAATTCCATATATTAAGAAATATGGGTATAATGATATAGAGAGAAAAAATCTTATCGACTTTTTAATAAAATAACTGAAAAATATATATAACATAATTAATTAGAAAACAGAGAGCTTCTCAGTCAATAGGGTATGCACTGCGTCTTTTGCATTTGAAAACGAGTTTCAAACACGAGTCAAGTAAAACTTTTTGGTACGTGTTGTCTATTTTTTGTTTCGTTTCTTTTTTTTTTTTTATCCAACTCTACAACTTAAATGGGTGAAAAGCGTTAATAAAAAATTGTTGGCAGCGCTGCAATTGCCAAAAGCATGAAGACTAGGCCGAAACCGAAACCCGCTGTGGCAGCCAAAGTCGCCGTCGCTGTCGCCGTCGCGGTTGGCGTCTCTGTCAGCTGGGTGTCTATGACAAACTACAGCAGATAGTGAAAGTGATTGATATTTTTTTTTTTTTTTTTTTTTTTTTACTTTTTTGTTTTATTTGTTTATTATTATTATTTCTAGTTTCTAATCTAAGTTTACTTTGCAGTTGGTTTTTATTTTTATTATTGCTGAGGCCAGTTAATTGGGCGCTGTAGCCTTGCCATGCCGAGCAGCTATCTTAGACATATTGCTGCGATCGACTCTTTAACCGGTTTTCAGAATCTCTATGCACATCCATAAATATTGTTGGTGTATTTCAGCGGTTTTTTTTTTTTTGTATATTTGTAGAGCCATTGCATGACTAAATGATTATTGATATTGATTATTTCACGTTGTTTTAGGTATAATTCATTTGGCTGCTTTGCAGCGCATCAATTTGCTAGCTGAAGTTTATTATATGAGAGAATTAAAAATTTGAGCATCTGATAGAAGCTACGAAATTTCTTATATGAGCTTATATATATTTATGTATATATGTATGTATGTGCAATTCTATATTTATAATTAAAGTATAATAAATGAAGCTTTTTTATCAAATTTAATACATTAAATTAATTTTGTAAGCTTCAAAAAAAAAAAAAAAAAAAAACTGGTAATAATAAATCAACGCAATTAAAACTTGTTATAAATATTTGAAAAGCTTAAAGCTATAAAAAAAATTGTCACAATATCTTAAGCATCTTTTAGCAAAGTTAAATATTCATGCATATAAAAATTATTGGATCATCATTTATATTTATTACTTTTAAGAATTTAAAAATGATTCACTTCTAATGTTCTTTTTATTTGGCTTTATAATTTTTGTTATTCTTTAGAAATAAATATAAATTTTTATAATTGATCTTGATACATAGTACACAATAATAATACATCTAATATATAGCTCGAAAATAACAGTTAAGCTATTAAATTGTAATTCTAAAGATAAAAATATTTACTTAAATTTAAAATTTTATAATGAACAGAATTCTGATTCTAGTTTTAGATGCAGCCAGTAAAGTTTGACTTAATACAGTAATAAGTTTGACATGCATAGAGTTTTCTGGGGTATATCGCAAAAGTTAATTAGCCTTGCTTGAATCTGTGTTAAAAAATAAAAATCAAATAAAAATAATCGCCTTTTTTTGCTAGTTCTGTTAAAAGTTTTGACATCGAGCAGCCTCATTAACTAATGTGCCAAAAGTTGGCATTGCCACACATATACACACACACACAAGCAACACACAATGTTTATTTTTAAAATGCTGACAGCCAACTAAAAGGCAAAAAACTAACAAATACAAAATAAAAGAAGGTAAAGATAAAGATACTTAATACCTGATGCTTAGTTTCGAATGCAAAAAGAGAAGAAGAAGAGAATCTTTTGGGCTCTTTGTTCTTTGTTGTGGAGTGCTGTAAGTCAAGCACCAGGTTGACAGCCTTGAGAGTAATGTTACTTCTTCAGTTATTTTTTCTCTTTTTTTCCATTTTGTTTTATATTTCCACGTAGAATCTGTACAATTACCAAGCAGAATTTATTGTTGACGGGTCGCGTTGTAAATTTTTAAGTAGCCATCGCCTAATGCGATTTCACCAACTGCAACGCGTAGCTTTATGCCATTCGTTGTTGTTGGTTGTCTGTTATTTGTTGTTGTTCATAGTTTGTTGTAGTAGTTGTTGTTGTTCTTAGCCAGTGGCTTCATGGTTCATCAATTTAGTATGCGTTACGTTGTTTGGAGGTGCCCATAGTTTGCTGTTCTTTTTTTATTCATTGCTCTTAAATATAAACTTTTTTGGTTTTCTTTTTATCCCTAGCTCAGTTTCTATGCTCGTTCACAAAACGACGAATTGGAAAAAAAATATATGTATATACTTTGGTGCAGACAGCTTCTTAAGCGAGTACTCTGCAGTTGGTTATGCCCAACACCAATATCATTAGATTTTACTTTTGATTTTCTTGGCATTTTATTTTTTTCTTTAACTTTTTTGGCTGTCTCAGTTAGCTGCAGCAGCAGCTGGCTCAATCATTTGATTGATGGCCTCTTTGAGTGCTACTAAATCATTGCAATTTTCACACGCTGCTCTAAAAATCGACTGAACCAACGATGATTACTTATGATTAGCTGTACTTTGTTAGCGCTTCACTGAGCTGCCAGCAGCAGCAGCGTCGAACTTTGAGCGTTTTATTAAAATTGGCAAGCAGAGAGCCCTCTGGGCATTCTGAAAGTTGCAACCGTTAGTCGCTTGGCCTGCTAATGGCAGAAATTATTTAGTAAATTAAATTGAATGAAACTTTAATGCGTTTTTAGTCTAGAAACGCTGAAGTTCCAGTTTAACAGCAAAAATTTGGCAAATTGCGTTAAGCTATATGGGCCATAGTATTTAAGTTAACTAGGTGATACCATGAAGTCGTTGCAGACCTATATTATAAATCCAAAGGGGAGTGCGATGTTTTGGGCTGTGAATGAGTATCCTGCAATCGGTAACACCTGACTGTCTTACTTCCTTTATTATGTGTTATTCAGTTATAAACGCCCCATTACAAGAGACCGAAAATTTGAATATATTTAGTATTAATAAAAATTTTAATAAAATAATAAATAAATGTAAAGAAATTCAAATAATGAAAAATATAAATAATATAATATATAAGTCTAATACAATACATTATTATGAAATATTTCTATTTTACTTTACTGATGACATGGCAATTATGTGCATTTGATATGACATTACCTTATGCTATTAAATAATTAATTTATATGAAAATCTAATTCTAAGTCGATTCCAATTTTCACACAAACCTAACATGATTTAAGACAACAAAGTGCTCAGCACAAATGTTCACACCCAATTTTAATTAGATTTTATTTTGCTGCCGTCGTCACAAAGTGCTAATAAGGTTTTAGTTTTTCTTTCTCTTTCCTTAAATAGAAGCAACAAGAGGAAAATTCGCTTTTTTTCGTTTCTATATTTTCTGTTTTTGCCGTTGTCTATTTTGGGAAAATGCAACCCAACTTGGCTCAGCTGCCTTTGATTTATGTGTGCAGCAGACGACAATGTGAAAGAGAAAGATACTGCGTGAGTGAGGGAGAGAGAGAGAGAGAGAAGGAAAGTGGGAGCAAGAGAGAGAGAAAAGAAAAGTGTGGAAAATTATACAGCTAAAGCCGGAGTTAGCAACTTGCAGTAAAGTAAAAGTATTTTTTTTTTTTTTACTCTTTATCTTTTGCAGTTTGTTTAGTTTTATTTTTAGTTTTCTTTAACTTTGCAATTTCTATTATCATTTTTTTTGCTTTTAATTGCATAGAATCATCAACGCATCGTCGTAGAAAGTCTTTCATTTCATTTCTGTGGAAATTCGATGGGAAAAATTAGCAACAACAACAGCAGCAGGCAGTTGTCATGTAATTGCGGGTTTTTTGCTTTCTTTGACGATTCATGCGAATTTCACAGCGCGTAAATATCTAAACCGGATCTCTTTGAAACAGCTCGTAAACATTGTATATTGTTTCAAAGCGATTTTAACTTTTTTTTTTGTTGTGGGAAAGTTTCGATTTTTCTTCACTAAATGAACTTCCGTTTAAACGTTGTTGTTTATGGGCTATCAAATGCGTGTATAGTTTAGGGCTCGCTATCTGCGGTGATATGGGGGAATCGGTATTTGACTAGCTGGTGCAGTGTTTATTCCGATAAGATTTACTTGTAGCTACAATAAAACTTTATTTAGTTGTTAATTTAAATGATAACTGTTGCCGGTTCGCTTGGAGCTCGTTATGTAAATTATTCCAAACCAGATCAAAAAGCAAATAATCTCGGTAGGGCTTATTCAAAGTAGAAACTGTAATCAGATCCAACGACTCAAGTAACTAGACATTTATGTGAGCAGATAATCTTTCTCCATGTGAAGGCCATATTTTCTAATTGGATTTGCTAAACAAATGAATTTGTGTGAACTAGTTCAAGTGAGCTAGATTTATTTTAGCTAGCTATAGGCTCACAATATTTAAATGTGAATGCTGTATGTATATTTATATAGTGTTTTATATATTCGTATAGTGTTTTACATATAATAGGGAATGTATGTATGCATTAGAAACTCTGACGCTGATAAATAATATATTTTTGTAATTAGTCAACCCTCGTATTATCAGTAGCTAAATGATTTATATATACTATGTATGTATATACATATGTTCATATATTTTGGCGCAGCAGCAAATAATCTCTCTTTTCGTAAGTTCTACTCAGCTTATCTTCTCTTTTTTTGTTGTCGCGCTCATTTACTGTTATTGCCCCCATAATTTGCCGCACTTATTCTTTGCCTTTATCTGGCTCTTTTTAATTTTCTTCAAATTCTCAGCAACTTAGTCACATTAGTAATTCTCTTTTCTTCTAATAATAATGAAGTTGAATTCTTAATATATTTCTATACTAGATAAGTATTTATTATACTCTACTATATAATAATATAATAATGCTACATAAATAACCAAACTTTTTGCTATTAATATTAATATTATTTTCGACTTATATGCATGTGCGGAAGGTATTATATAAATCACCTTCCTATACCCCAAATGATATAAACACACTTGCCAAAGCTAGTTGCATTTTGAGGTATGTAATCATTTCTGCTCAGAAACAATTTCCTTTGCCCTCAAATGAAGTAAATAAATCTTATTAGAAAGCAGTGTAGGTAGACCCTTGAATTACCTGTATTACCTGTAAATAAAAGCCTGCCAATTGAATCACTTGGATTTATGATCTTCAACCAGTTATTGTAGCATTAATCAAAATGCCAAAACGTTCTGCATGCGAGCCACTCTCGTAGCCATTGCATTGTTCTCAATTATATCATTTGGTTTATGGCCAAAACATTTTGACCATAAATCTTGTGAATGCAACACATCCACATATGCATTGCATGCCATGTAATTTCATTCTATTCCATTCCATTCACTTCCATTCTGTTCCGTCCCAATTCGAACTAACTATTCAATATGCTTTGGGAGCGAACAATTTGCTTGAAGGCAAACAAAAATTTTGTTATGCAATCAAAGCACTTGACTGACTGTGCCCTAGCTCGAATAGCTCACTTATGTAAGTGGATGGCAGCGAGGATTCAGTCGGAGGTGGGGCGTTGATGGCGTTACGCCCACAAGACAACTATTTGATTTTGCTGCAAGGATCATTTAAAAGAAAATGGCTGCAAAGTTCCTTCCACCAGATGCACACACACACACACACTCACACACGCGAGGCACATGCACAAATAAATTGCCACAGACTTGACTTTCAATGCTCGAGAGAGAGAGAGGTAGCTGCACTTCCGACATGGCTAGCAGAGAGAACGACAGAGAGAGAGAGAGAGGGAGAGAAGGAAAGGGAAAGGGAGCAACCCAACTACAGACAGACCCCAAATGAACTTTAGTTACAGCCACGGGACCAGAACTAAAAACTTCTCAATGTGGGGCAAAAACTGAAGACAGGAAATTTGCTCGCGTTGCAAATGCTGCTACGAAAACACGAAAAACAAAAAACAAAAAAACAAAAAAACAGAAAAAATCAAGCAAAAAATACAAAATGGAAAGAAACGTAAAATGAAAATCGCTTAGCGTAAATGTAACGGAAATATGGTGGGAGGCATTGTGGAGCAGAGAGCAGAGACCATAGCGTGAGATGGAATTAAAATTTTATAAGGTTGCCAAGTTTACAAATATTATGTATACGCAGCGCCGATAAAACTATTTGCTTTTCTTTTTATAATTATTCTCAGCTGCTTGAATAATTATTTGTAGCTATTTGCGAGGTGGAAAAGTATATCTCAAAATGTTGAGTACTAAGATTTTAATGCATAAATTTTATCACAGATACAAATAAATACAATAAAAATAAAGATAGAATATATTAATTAATTATTATGTTATATTATATTAATTCTATATACTATCATAATTATAATTGGATGTAATACGGAGTATGATTGATTGTCCTGATAATTTTGATAGTTTTTTACTTTTTTAATGAATATAAATTAAGTAGTACATATATTTTACAAATAATATTATATTATTATAAAAATATTTAGCTGCAAAACTTATTTAATTGCTAACATTTTTAAATTTAAAAAATCAAATAAAATGTAATGATAATTAAAATATATTTAAGAAAATAATAATATTAAAAGTCATTGTTTAGCCTATATTAAAAATAATTATAAAAATTTATTTTTTGTTCAGCTTCTCTTTAAATGTTAAATCAATGAAAATCTGCGCTTCACCCAGTTATGTATTTTAAATATTAATATATATTTACATATTTTATAAAAATTAAATCTAATGTAATTATGTTGAATATTTACCTCTTTTCTTAATAGTCAATTCCATCTAACTCTTTATCGCCTTAACTTTTCACAATCAGAAATAATATTTGTGTATTTTTATGCTCTCTGTACATAGGTTAACGTTGATATGCTACAGCTTACCTCTTACTTTTTTCTTATGGCCATTCACGTAAGCGCAGACACTTATCGCTGATTGCGATTAATTTTGCTGGGGCCAACTAACTGAAAAAAGTAGAAAATAATGGCAAGAGGTTGGCTGGCTCTCTGGTTGACTGCAAACCGAATTAACAGCAAGACACAAACATTTTCTGGCCCTGACAGCTTTGGCTATCATTAGCACAAGGTTGATTGTAGCCCACATCCCTAGCCGCTGGCTTCTTGCTCCTGTCCCAGCGCCTGTTCCCCTGCTCAGCCGCTGTTAACCACTGTAATCTGGTCGAGTGGCTGCACTATTTTTACCGCTGCGGCGGCTGCCTGGTGCTGTTGCTGCTGCTGCCAGCTGAGATATTAGCCTAATTTATGCGCGAAAGTTTTTGGATAGGGCCGACCATAGTCGAATGCCTAAGCAATTTGCGTCATGACTGTTAATGATTGAGTGCCATGTTGTGCAGTGTCGGTCGACGGCCTAGCTGGTTGGATGGCTGGTTGGCTGTCTGAATGGCTGAATGGCTGGTTGCCTCTAACTGCAGCGCATTATAAATTGTTTCAAGTCATGACACGCATTTTTTCGGCTACCTTCTTAGCATTGAATTGCATTCGCCAGACTTTCTCTTTTGCACCGACAAAACTTCACTCTAACTCCGACATCAAACTCCACACTCCGAACTATGACTGAAAACCTTAACTCTAACGTTAACCTCAACTCAATTGTTTGACGCTGTCTTGGCTCATTAATTTCATTCACACGTTGCTCTGGCGTCTGGCCGAGTTCTAAGCGCTTGGTGCTAATCACAATTTAGCCCCTAACTGGGTTATGCCTACATTGTAGCGCTCTGTTGCACTTGAAAAAATTATGCTCTAATTTCTCATAATTTTATCCTCATTCTAAAACTAAAAATTCATGTTCCTACGTCAATTATAGTTCTCCGTTAATGTTGAACCTATTTTATATTATTAGTAATAGGAATTGTATAGGGAAAATCATATAATGCGCACTACTTCTCTTCATCTCTACAGTAATGAATGGGTTTTCTGCATTGACTTCATCATTTTTCTATAACTTTAAATGTATTGTTCTTAAGTTTTATATCAAATACTACTCTGTTTCTTATAGTTCTTAGCTAAGCTAATTGCAACAGCTTTCAAATTTCATTTCTACTATTTCGTTATATTTCTGAGTGCATTCACTGCAATTGTTAGACAGTTGCTATGTGAAAACTTCTTTTGGCTTGGCTTTTGTTTTAATTTTTCCAACTTTTGCGGTGTGTGGTCTTTGAGCTCCCATTTGTTATTGTTGTTGGTGCAGTTGTTGTTGCTGTCGTTATTAACTTAAAACATTGTCATGTCGCGTTCGTTTTTCTGTACTAATTTTTGCTCTCTTGCTTTTTTTTTTACCACTCATTGTGTATCCGCTTACAGACAAAAGAGTGCAAAAAAAAAAACATTAGAAAACTTCCGTTGTAACGGCCACAGTTATTTTTATGCCCATCGCAATGGTTGGCGTTGTTGCTGTTGTAGTTATTTTGCATATGGCATAAACAAGAAATAAAAAACATTGTATATAAACGGGGAGTCACCTGTTTGATGGGCCAGTGGCTGGTCGTTACCAGGAATCCACCTGCTGTGTCTGCTATTTTTCTAGTTTCTTTCTTCGCTTTTCTTGTTTCATCTGCCGCTGGCACAGAAAGCTCTGTCGACATTTTCCTTAACAAAGCAATTGTTAATTTAATAATGAAAAGGTATAAAAAAAAAAAAAAATGGAAAATTGCAACAGTCACAACTTTCTTTGGGTTAAGCGGAAAGAGGAACTTTGAACTGCCCCGCAGTCGGAGTGTAGTAAATGTTTTAAGTTTTTGTTTGTTTGTTTAGTTGTTCCACTTTTTGAAAAATGACGAGTCATTGAAAAGCTATTAGAACAAGTTTTAGCTGAGGAAATGACAATTTGAATTTAGTTTTCATTTTCAAAATTTTTTATGTGGTAGAAAAAATTAAAAACTTATTTGTTGCATAGTTATTAAGGTCAGCCAGTTTTTTAATTTATTATTTTTATGCATAATTAATTTGTTTTATATATTTGAATATATTTTGGATAATATTTTTAAATATTAGTCATTCAGATTTTATTTTGGTATTTTTAATATATTTTAATATTTTTTTTTAATTTAATTTTTTTTTAATGTTTTAATATTTTAATATTTTTTTGTTATTTTCATATTTTTTATATTTTAAATTCATGTATTTTATTTATTAAATCCTTTTTTTTATTTTTTATTTATTTTTATCTATCTCTTAAACTTAATTAATTTTTCTTATATACTTACAAAACATAATATACAAAAATTCCAAAATTGCTTTAAAGTTTTGATTCAAAACTATCCAAAATCGAATTTTGTAAGACGTATTTCAATACGTTCTGGAATTTCTTGAACCTTCCCCAAATCGTTGTCTCAATCTGTCGCATGCTCGACCTTACCCAACTTACAATTTGTTCCTAGAATACCAAGAACTTGGTGGTGGGAAACAAATTGATTTTTCTGTTCGGCGGACAAAGCAGATTGCGAACATTTAACCTTGGTTACCTGAATTGCTTTTTCTTCGCCTGATTCCACCTTTGGCTCCAAAAAGAAAAGAAACCGAAAGTAGACAAATATTTTGTTTTGTACATATTTTTTACGATTGTCGACAATGTCGGTTAGCTATACATTGTTATGAAATGCTACACTAAATTGCCTTTGTATACACGGCTTAAATTAGAGAAAAAGAGCATATTGTATTTTTGGCAGAAGACTTGAAATAAAGCGAAATAATGCTAATTTTAATTAGTGTTTATGATAACTAAGGGCTGGATGTATTATATTTATACCATATACTATATATACAATCTTATAAAAATCAGCTTTAAAGGCATTTTTATTGAATTCTAGATAGTTTCGTGTCTGCTTTTTATATTTTTACTTACTCCAATCTTTATCTTTAATCTAATGTCCATGGAATTTCTCTTTCTTCCGCTCTTAATTTGGCTATGTCTTTTACGCTTGCTCTCTTGCTCTCTCTTACCAAAATTATTCTTTGTTTGAGGTTGGCTTTGAGCCAAGCGAAAGCAAAAACAAAACAAAATTGTTCCTGCTCGTTATGTGAAAAATGTCAACGCGTTTTGTTACTTGCTCCACGTTTGACTCGTGGCTCACAAATATACTCTCAGATGTACTTGAATTTATTTTATTATATTTTATCTTTTTTCGTTTTCCTTTTTTTTTTTTTTTTTTTTTTTTTTTGGTTTTTGTGTTCTATCTTTTTTGCTACTTTAACAGCTTTGCCCAAATTCCGAGCATGCATGCATATTTCATTTGGCATTTGCGTTTCATTTTTTCTCTCATGTTTTTTGTTTTTTTATTTTGCCCATTTGCGAACACGCAAAGCTCACAGAGGCTAAAGAATAGGTGGCGCTTGTACACAGTTGCCACAACAACTAAACGTATTTAGGACATGTGTTTGCATGTGTATGTGTGTGCTTGAAAGTAGTACTCGTGCGTACCTGGAATTCATCTGTCGATCGTACGTGCTTAGCTAAGGGCAGTTGACATTTTATATTAACTTTAATAAAAACATTTATATAAATTTGTTCAAATAATTTGCCGAATTCTTGATAAATTCTTCAATTCGTTTACTTGTAATGTAATCAAATTTTGTATTGTTATATTCATTTGAAGAGATAATGACGTCTTGTAGAATATTATATAAATAATTTAAATACAGTTGTGTATATATTTAAATGATAGAAAGTCCTTAAAAGTCTTATTAAATAATAATCATCTTCCTCTTATTCAAATTCTGTTTTAATAAATAGAAAGTATTACAATTCATATTTAAATTTAAAATCAGTCAAATTTTTCATAAGAATTAAACAAATACACACTCCAAAATTTAATTATACTTTATTATACATTTCACATATTACTATATATTTTTTAAAATAAAACTTAAATTGAAATAAGACAATTTATTATTAAATTTCCTAAGAATAAAAAATATGTTTTTTAAAAACAAAAATAGTAAAACGATATACATATTTATATACTTTGCAATAATAATATAAATATATAATTAATATAGCATATACTTTGTTAAATGAAGTAAGACTCCAAAATCACTTTGAATAAATAAAAAGAGAATTTCCATTCGAATAATTCTCCAATATACAAAGAAGAGTGCGTAGACAAATTATAATAAAGTTTTACAAGCTTGTCCTTTATATAATACTTCTTTTATGTGAACGATATGTTTTTTTTATAATCCTGTTTTTTTTTTAGTCTTGTTTTCTTTTGTTAAACGTACTTGTTGTTTATTTTTATGGCATGATTCATTAAATATTTATGAGACTTGTGTATATTGATATTGTTTGTTTTCTTTGTTTTTTTTCTTGCTTGTTGTTGTTATTTTTTATTTATTAACGCCTAACGTCTGGCCATTTTGTCAGAATACCCTCGGAGCAATTTTGTGTTGATATTTATTTTGTATATATATAAATATATATATATATATATTTTTTTTTTTCACTCAGTATATTTACACATTTATTTTCTATCTAGGTCAGAGCTTCTCTCCATGCTCTCTAATTTCTGGTTTTCAGTGGCGCTAGAAATTCTGCATAGAGCTCCCTTCACTATTCAGCACACATTAAATAAGCCCTGCCTAGCAGCCTTGCACTACATTAGGTTTTTGCCAGTCAAGTTTGCTGTTCAACTCCCTTCTAGGGCTCTGCTGCTGCAAATTATGTTTTAAGCGCGTTCGCGCTGTATTCTCAGCCATCGGTCGCTAGTACGTGACACGCCTCCTCTCTGCGGTACGCCTTCTGTTTTGGTCATTCCCTGAGCACTCAAGTCACGTTTATTTATTGCACACCCAAAAATCTTTGACACCGTTGTCAACAGCGGATTTTTGTATTATAATATATTATCTATATGTATATAGACACATAATCTATAAAACTAACGATATGCTTGACAGTTTAAGCGATACAAGAAAATCGATGTAAGACTAAGTTGTTGGGTTGTTGTTCTCTACTTAATATAAATATAATATAAATACAGTAAAAAATTAAAAAATATATAAAAATATAGATTTGTGTTTTATAAAATTAATGAGTTTATTTATTATTATTTATTAATATATTTTTAGTTTCATCTTGAATGAAATATACATATTATATTTTAAAGCTGTCTAAAGAAAATTTACTAAATATATATCTCACTCAAATAAATAACAACATTGTTATACAGTACGAATAAACAGTGTTGCCCAATGCAAAATAAAGGTGTTGAACAAGTGTAAAGCAATACCGAAAACTCGTTGATATGGCACTAGTATTATGTAACAGCTGCAATCTGGTATCTTATAAAAGGGCATTTGCCAAATTCTCGCATCAAATTTCCTTTTCATGTTTTAGACACATAAATTTGATACACGAAATAGAGAAGCAGCAGAGAAGCTTAGCTTCGTTTTTTATTTATTTTTATTTGTTTTTATTTGGGTCAACAACATTGTCAATGCCATTGGGTAGTGCAGAAGTTGTTGAGCCATTCCATTTCATTGCACTTAGAACTTTATTCGTTCTTTCACACATTTGCTCCACTTTACCGGAAGTGTTTCGCTATTTCGAGTAACGAACTTGTGAAATTGTGAAACTGTAAAACTCACTGACGTGAGTTCACCATAGCGCTTCAATACGATTTAATCAACTGTTAGTGTTTTGCTGTCGCACTTTCGAAGTACATAAGCTGCACGTGCTCAAATAACAACACATAACAAGTAAGTGTGCTCTAATTGAGAGTGATCGACTGGGAGATACCATAAAGCCTAAAAACTGCTTCTAGTTCAATCATTTTACGCATACAACTTCTTTGCTTTTGAGTTCCCCTATTCAATGGTTGAGATTTCTCAAATACTCCGTATAAATATGGAATTAAGATAAAGAATTAAAAAGATTTGCTGTTGACTTATGGCATCTAATTGGATTAGTCCAAACACTTGATAAGTTCTCAATACGTTAATTATTGCATATTTTTGCAAGTCATCCTTGTACATAACAACAAATCTTGGAATAATCCAATTTATGGTAACTTCAATTTTAAATTATCTTATGATCTGTCAAAAAAAAAAAAAAATAAATAAATAAATAAATAAAAAAAGTACTTGAAGCATACATTAATGAAGAAATGGTAAACATGAGCTGAAATATAATTTATGCTATTGTAAAGTTGTTGACTCTCAAGTCAAGTTTCTCTCTCCCTCCCTGCAGCCCCACAAAGTTATGCATCGATTGTTTGGAATATCTTTAAAGTAGTCTGTCTGCTGATGTTCTTGTTTACATTTCCTACATTGTTAGCAATACAAGTAACTGTGCAGCACGTTAATTAAAGCAACTATTTAGAAGTGGCTGCAGCACGACGAACTTTGTATGCACTTTGCTAGGTAATGGAGTCAATTAGTGAACAATTTTTGTTGTGACTGAATATTTTTCCCCGTATGAAATTGTAGTTCTTCGAAACAATTTATTTATGAACAAAAGTAAAGTTGGAACCTTTTAAATTAGCTTCGTTATTCACAAATATACTTCAAAGTATATTTCGATAGTTTTCTATACGGTTAATATAAAGAAAATCATTTTATTTCCTTCTTTTCGTTGGTATATGCATAAGTATTAGCGCGCTTCTAGCCCGAACGTTGTTAACGTTTAAAAGATTTTGGACAACCAATGCATGTGCAGCGTACATGCATGAGTTATGATACGATTAATTCACCTTTCTCTTCGCATTATAGCTATAGATATCGGTGGAAATTAATTGTCTTTCATAGAAGTAAAAAAAAAACGACATTGTCATTCGGCTTGGCCCGTTGAACGTCATTATTGGCTCATTATAATTATTATCTCAGCTAGATCTGTTGTGGAGCAATGCTGTTTACACACACACACGCGCTCTCGCTCTCTCTCTCTCACTCTCTCGTTCTTCCTCTTTCCATTTGCTTATCTTTTTTCTTGCTATACCTATCTAAGCAATTCATTCTGCGCTAAATTGTTTTTCATTTCGAGTTGCAAGTTGCAAGGCGTCGTCGTCGCTGCTTGCCACAATTGAAAACTGTAAACTTTCTGTATGCATGTATGTGTTGTTGCAACAATAATCGCAATAATTAAAAGCGCACCAGAGCCACAAATCATGCAAGCGCAGTAGAGTGCAGTAATTGAGGAAAATGTAGAACAATAACTTGGCCGACAGCTGCCTGGTGAAAGGGTTTGAGCAGCTGCCACAGCAACTGATAAATAGTTGTAATTAAAATAAATTAGCGGCTTTAGATATCAGCTTTGAAACTGGTGCCACTTGAGAGCTTAGCACAGCTTGAAGTTTTCCAGCAGACAACCAAACAAAACTGGGAAATGGGAAATTAGAAAGGTATGCTCATATATATTGGAAAATATAAATTCTATAATGCAGATAAACCAAATAGTTTGATTTAACAAAAATAACAAAAATGTGTATAACTAGTTCAAATAGAAACTATGTATATTCAATAAAAATTCATTTTCTTTTCTTCAGGCGAGAAAAAATTCCCGCAACAAGGATTTTGCTTGCTGAGTATAAGAAAATTTCTTTGATATGTAATTTCCTACAAACCTTATTAAGACTAACAGTCATGGCTTTATCTCTGATATAAACTTTTCGTATAAACAGTGTAGGAAGACTCGTATTATGGCTTCGAGTGTTAATAATTTCCGGAAACTTTTCTCAGCTTAGCAAGTTGGCAAATGCGAGTTCATGAACTTTTCTTGATTATAACTAATCAGTACTACATTAAGTTATAAAGTTGTCTGAATATTTCCTTCAAGTACCTTTCAGTACTAGCATCAACAGCTTGCGACTAATGACTTGGCTTTTTATTTTGGCTAAAAGCGCCTGAAGCAAGTGAAAATAGCGTTTGCTTTCTGTGTGTTTAATCTGATGTAGCATCGTCTTAGAACTATCGTATAAGCTAGCATTTACAGGCAAAACTTAATTTCCAATTAATTTGAAAATAAATTAGTTAATTTACTAGAATATTTAGTTTTCAAAGTAAGCAAGTTAAAGCTGATGTTAAGTTAAGACTGTTCTTATTTAATTTTATCAATTAACTTTTACACAAAGTCACATATTTAGAAACAAATAAATTAAATTTCAATTTTCACAAAAAGTTGTGAATCTTTAAATTGGATTTATTTGGCAACTTTTGCGTGAAAGTAATTTTTAATCTGCGGCTTCAGTAAAACAAATAACTGTCAAGTTTTTGTGGTAAACAAATTTTTCGCTTATCTCCAATGAACTGGACGGCCATGGGCCCATGCCGCAGCTCTTTGCCACTTAACCTTGAGGTTGGCCAAAACGGCGTCTCGACCAACGTGACTTTTGCTTAACAACCTGGCCCGGACACCACCAGCAGCAGTGGCAACAGCAAGCGGCGAGGGGCGTGGGGCGAGGGGCGAGGGGCGAGGGGCGAGGTGCGAGGTGCGTGGTGCGTGGTGCGAGGGGCGATTATGTTGACTGCGTCGGTCGACAGTGTCAACTCATCCGGGTGAAACTCATCTGCAGACGCTCACTGGTGGGCGGTAGGCGGGGCCAAGTGGTGTCTGACTGGCTGGCTGGCAGGCAATGTGGTCGCATAAAAAGCTACGTGCCCCACTTTACTTTGCTTGCTGTATGAAATTTGTTTGCATATGTAATGCCACCGTATAAGTGCTGGCTGGTATCGGGGCGGGGGCGGGGGGCGTGACAATGTGAATACGTTTAGCTGGCAAGCGACTGTTCCGGTTTCCTTGCTGTATAATTAAGGGCCGAAAGTCAAGGATTGACATGCAGATGTGTATAAGTTGGATAAGTAGCTGCGAATGTATGTGTATGTATATATACGTGCGTATTGTGTGAGTGTGTATATGTCTATATATATATATATATATATATATTTCTCTTTTAAAAAGTGAATGGCTACATTTTTCGCTTATATAGGTAAGTGCTGATGCCTTAAGTGCATTTCTCACTTACAAGAAAAGAAATTTCAATTAATTGTGTTTAAGTACACTCATATACATATATATTTATACGTATAAATATATTACGAGATTAACAAGCCTTGGTTCATAAATATACTTACAAGTATTGTATTTAAATATGATTAATTAAATTTTTGTCTTCTTTTTCTTGCCCATCTATATGACAGATATAAATTATATATGGAAATATATAATTGTTTTTTTTTTTTTTTTTTTTTTTTTTTTTTTTAACAAGTATACATTAAAATTTTTTCTTTACGTAAAAATCAAGTTTGAAAAAAAGTTATAGTGAATTTTCGATATTAATTATATTTATATTCACAGTACAACTTTTTAACACCAACATTTAGTAATTAACTAAATATAGATTCTTTTTTAGGGTTTACTAAAAGAAATTTTGAACGAGTATTATGCACTCGTTGATGCCCACTTACAGCATGGCCAACATACATTCGACAAATAATTGCAATATATATTTTAAAACTCTCTAAATAGTTCATACATTGTATATATTTTATATATATATATAGATATATATATATGTATGTGTATAGGTACAATATACATTGTTTTTCTCATTTGCATTTGTGTCAATACCGCAGCTCGTCAAGCTCAAGCGCTGCGCAAACTGACGCATCGCAGCCCCACAGCAGCGACGGCGGCGTCGGCAAAAGTATCTGACAGATACAATCTAGAGTCTGCCAGGCTGGCAGACAGACACAATGCGAGTAAACGCCGCTGAGCACAATGCAATTTGAGTCAGACAGCGATGCATCTACTATTGATATATTTGGGCGTCGCTACATACCCTTCTCTCGTTCTTTCATTGTCTCTCTCTCTCTCTCTCTCTCTCTCTCTCTCTGTCTCACTGTCTGTACGTCCCTCTGCGCATCTCGGTCGTGTGCAGACCATTGTATAATTTTTATTACCTGCCGTGGGGCGTTGCAGTTGGGTAGCGCGATATCTGCAAGTTGTTTAAATTAGTTCTATTCTTATGCAATTTTCTACGTGGCACCTTTGTGTGCCGCGTTGCGCCTCTTCGTTTTTGTTGCATGCCTCATCTTCTTCTATACATTGTTAGCTATGGCTACGGCTTTAGCTTTGGCTTTGGCTTTGGCTTTGGCTCTGGTTGGTTTGGTTCGGTCTTATCCGGACAATGGCATTCGCACATAATGCGAGTACATTTTGTATCTATGCATTTGTATCTGTATCTTTATATCTGCTGTGCAATAACTGTCTCTTTCTATGTGTGTGTGTGCGTCTGTCTTATTTTCATATAATATGCGCACATTTTGTAGCCTGTTATTACCGGGATAAAATTAGTTTTAGTTCTTTCCACCTAATGCTAGAATTTTTAAATTGTGATAATACCAAGTTCAAATTGATTTTCATTATGTGCGGATATGATGCAGTCAGCGTCTTGACTCTCTATATAAATATTATACAGTTTTGTCATTGTCATTGTTACTGTAATTCTTTTCATGATCAATATAATTATTCTAATTATCAATTCATCAATAAATGAAGGCCAGTTCCTTCTCATTTTAATGTTTGTATTGGTTTCATTGAGGGACGTAGGTAAACTACGTATGCAAACACGTTTACACTTGCATTCTTTTTTTATGGGTTTAATTTGAAATTATTGTGATGTTATTTTCTTACTGCCAAGTTCAAATTTCAACAAGATCATTATTATAATGATGATAGCCACCATATTACCATTTTCATTGTTATTGACATTTACATTTACAGCATTACCATTTTTATTATCATTTGCACTTTCATTTTCATTCGCCCAAGCCTGTTCTCATTATTATTCACATCGTCATTCTCATCCATTCCATTCTCATACTCATTATTATCATTTTTATTTGCCTATAACTTTAGCTAATGCGGAATTCAAGTAAAAATTTTTATCAATAAATTTGTTTTTCAAAATTTCTATATGTTAAATTATTATTTAACTTTTAACTTATTATTCAATAAATAATCAATTTATATAATAATCAATTATTATATATTATGTGACCTCTGATCTTTGGCTTATTCTGTTGGTCAGCTTTAATTAAGCCAATTTAGTTGCTGGCTCCGCTTTCCAATTATCGAATGCCTTTCACTTGCCCGCCATTTGTCACAGCTGGGCCCCCCACAATGCCCTGCAGATATTTATTGCCAGCCTCGCTCCAAATAGTGCAACGTGCGAAAGGAGAGGGAGTAGTGAGAGAGAGAGAGAGAGGGGGGATCTACCCTTTCGCCAAGTTTTTGCAACTCCATAAACAACCAGCTCTGGCAGTTAATGCCATCCAACCGACCAACCGATGCAGTTGCAGTTGCAGTTGCAGTTACAGATGCAGATGCATTTGGAGATGCAGCTGGAGCTGGAGCTGGAGATGCAATGTAGTCTCTGAATGTGGGCAGTCGTTACGTGCGCATTGAATGCGAAACAGTTTCTTCGTCTGCTGCGCAAGACCTTGCAATTCAAATTTATGATTGTTCTTAATTCTTTTGTGGGCGTCATTCGAGCTGGGGCGACTGGTAATTGCCTTCCACAGTTTATACTTAAAGATTCGTGTGCGGGTTGTGCCATTATTGAAATTAACTTTGCTCTCACAGACTCCCAGAGTCTGCAACAATTTTATATCAACATATACTTCTACATCTTCTTCTTTCTTTTCTTACAGGTATGTACGGAGCGAAATATGGACTGTCAATTGAAGAGAAGTCGTACATAATCTGTGAATTGAGCAAGTAATATCATTTTTTGACCTAAAACCATTGCCAATGTGAATTCAGATAAAGCGCTACGTGAAAAGGTGTTCAACAGACAAAAGGAGGCGTGCTAGAACTTAAAAAGTATATATATTCTGCTAGAAGACAATCTTAGTTCATTCGATATACAAAAGCTAGTCCGAACTTATCATATTTTTGAAAGGTCATCCCTTACCAAAAAAGCTATGTTGGAAATTAGCCGTCTAAGTTGATGTGATGATAAATTGTGATTTAGTAAACAGCTGGATATCAAAATAAAATTTTTATTAATAAAGTCATTTTAGAAAAAAACTTACTAAATATATACGACTCAACTTAAATTGCATAAAGGTAGCTGTCGTGTGTGTAGGTATGTGTTACCCATGGGTGTGTGTATATATGTTATTATACACGCATAAACGAAACGTAAATTAAAATTGCACTCAACGCAGGGTTCAGGGTATCCCCTAGTCGACCAATCCCCAATTGGGCACTCTAACTTGTTTGCATATAGAAATAATTCTTCCAATAAATATTAGAAAATAAAAATAAATGAAAATGAGTTCAATAATATATGAACTTAAAAATATATATATATAAAAATACATATGTATATTTATATAAGTATTTGCTATAGGAAAATTCTTATTTTTGCCATCTTTTATGTCTCTGAAATGTGTTTTTAGTATCCAGCAAAATCTTGCTTTCATTTCACGTTCATTTTCCACAGCTGTGGGCAAGCGACTAGAATAATGCTTTAGCTCATTTCATAAATAACTAAATCAGAAATTCGCTGGGGAATGGGCATGGTCTGTGGCAAGGGGCAAGGGGCATGGGGCACAGAGAGAAGCAGATCGAAGTGAATGCGAAATAAGTACACAAGGCGAACTGCTGGCAAATAAAAATTGCAAGTAAAGTGAAATGAAGTGTCAAAATGTTGTTGGGTGCGGCAGAAGGAACCTATCTGATTGCCCCAGCCACGCCCATCATTTCGCCTGGCAATCGCAAATGGAGCAATTTGGTTAAAAGCTAACAAAGAGAAAGACAGGCAGCGAGAGAGACAGAGAGGGAGTGAGAGGGAGTAGGGCAGAGCAGAGAATGGGGAACAGCACATAAATTGCATTTACATGACAATAAAATGGAAGGCAGTTGCATTACGTACCCAAGCGAACATCCACTCTCCAAATCCTCATGCCTCCTGCTCGGCTTCCGCTCTTGGGTGCCTTGGCATGGCATCCGAATCCGAAAGGTGCGGCAATGCTTATACATATTATTGGATTTTGAATGGCGGCAGCATTATTATTATTGCTTTGGGCGACATTGAAGTCCAGTTAACAGGAGCAGCGCCACGACAGGCCTTCCTAATCGGCTAACTGGTTTCTCAGATACCCTAGTCGTAAATTTTCGTTACCTTTGTTCTGTAACGTCGAAACAGCATTAACTAGCAATAAATTTTATATTTTTATGGGCTACTCAAGAAAGTAAAGTAACTTGTAAAAAATTATTGAGAACAATAAAAAAAAAAAAAAAAAAACAACAAGCATTTCTATAAAGAATTTTTGCCTCAGCGAACATAAGATTTGATTAACTACAGTTTTTAAGACTTAAGAGTTCAAGTCAGAGAAAATACAATTTCAATTGGAAAAGATTTATTTTAAATAACTAATCCAAGCACTTGAAATATTTTAAGTGCAGAATGAAAATCGTAATATGAGAAATAAATTTGAATAACATTTAAGTCAATAAAATAATTAATTATATACATATGTTTTTATTTTATTGACATATTAGATCAGCTATAAATTATAATTAATTAATGTTGATCTCGACATTTTATTAATTTCATGCTGTAAGTCAAAAGATTTATTTATTTATTTATTTTTATTTTTTGTTATGATTAGTTTTATAAAGCTTTCAATGACTTTCGTTCAAACTCCCTCAAGATTTTCTATAGGGTATTCAATTATGGTGGCACTTGAACGTTTCTCTCTTTTATTTCAGTGTGCTTGATTTTTGGTTACATTTAATTGCATTTTGTTTGGTGGCAGCTAAGTGAAAGGTAGCTTGAATTTATGTGGGTGACGCATAGTTCTGACATAGTTCTGAAAGTGCTGTGGGGTTGCCTCCATCCAAATGTCAGTCAGTCAACCGAGCTCAGCCGCAGCGGCCGCAGCAGCAGCACTTGGCTGGCATCACTTTGCCACTCGAGTATCTTTCACTTTACGCTTTCTTAACTCTGGCCGCAATTCTTAGCCAGCCCAAAAGGCAGCCAGCGAGGCATAATGATGGCGATAAGTCATTAAGTAGCTCAGTCAGCACTGGAAATGCTGAAAAGTCAACAAATGTGCGAAGCGCGAGGAGTTGGGAAAGCGTCTCAACATGCTGCAACATGCAGCATCTTGCACGTTGCTCAAGACACTGTTAACAGCAACTTGAAAGATAATTAAGTGCCTGGCTAATAGAAAAAGGATTACCCAAAGAAATATACATGAATAACATTTTGTAAAGCTTCAGCTTCACAGAATGAATAGTATCTGCTGAATGCCGGTCAGTGTGCAGGCACTTGCAATGAGGTTTTTGTGTGAGAGGTAACTTTAGTGCGCTGAGCGAACAGTGTAAAGATATTCCCGTCACGTTAGACAACATTGTTTTGGGCACTGACAGTTTGGAAATAGTATATAAATATATACACGAATTCAATATATTTCACTTTATATTTCTAGTGTAATTAAATAGACTCTCAAGCTAAATTGTTACAAACCCTATTTTATACATAAATTTGAAAAGGACTTTGTCAAACGGCGATGGATCAAACATTGGCTCAAAGTAATTGATTACCAATTAGTAGAGTTGGCAGTAAATAATTGATGCCATAGCTCGTAACTAAGGGCGATAGGATCAGGAGAGTATTCAACTCACTGTCAAGCGCTCTCACATTCATCTGGCATCGTCAACGTGAGCTGCTCTCTGATGCCTTTGGCTAATTTATATACTGCTAGCGCCTACAATGAGTCGCTGCTCTATAGTAATTTCACGTGTCAGCTAAATTGCCTGATTCTGGCTGTCTTCCGTCAAGCAGCAACAACACTGCTCTGAGCAAACACACATAGATCCCAGATTGGGTTTACTTTTTGGATAGCCTATCAAGAGCGTGGCCCTAAAGGCTTCATGTCAAATGCACGAACACAATAAATTTCATACGTTGGCACAGCACACAAAAAGATATGAGGAACAAAAAGCAAAAACATAAAAAGATTGGCAAGAAGGAGAAGAATTTTTGCTCCAACGAAGACTTGATGCACTTGCGGGTGACTTATGGAAAATTCTTTAATATATAATAAATATGAAAAATATTTTAATAAAAATATTAGCAATATTCATATATATGTCATATATGAATATACATTAATATAAATGTTTTAATATATGTGTTTTAGAGGCAAGAATTTGGTAGACTAGACAATCTTGTATTTGAATTTAATACTAAAAAAATATATATATATATTATTCGTTTAGGATGTGTCATAAAATTTGCATTTTTTAAATTACAAAATTATTTTCATACATAATATTAAAAAAAAAGAATTATAATATTAAAATAAAATATAGAAAAAATAAATATATATAAAAAAAAAAATATAGAAAAAATAAATATATATAAAAAAAAATATATATTTTTTTTAGCTTTAAATAATGTAAAAATATTGCTTGAAAAATGTGCAGCTATAATTTTTTATGTTTATTCAAAATAGAAGATTCATGCAATCATTCATATTGCCTTCAATATTAAATGTAAACTTACATATTCCATATGCAAGTCGTAATGCTCTCTGCCCGAACTTTCTAAATACTGTCGGCAAAATCTGAGCAGACAATAAGAGCGGCATTTCAATTGTTGCGCCCGCCCAGTGGCCCCGGGTCTGGCAATGTTCCTGGCTTGGTGGCTTGGCTTGGTGCTTGCTTGGTTCCTGATTCCCCAGTTGGAGAGCTCGGCACATCCCCACGCGTTGTTTGCACAATGTCTGGACGAACGTGCGGGCATTGCCTTGTCATATGTGTGTATTTTGCACGTCGTTTAGTTTGTTATTAATGAAGTTTCCAAGAGGCTTTGCACCTCTGCTGCTGCTGCTGCCCTCCACAAGGGAAAATCTTGCATTGCACCGCATTGCATTGCATAGCACCTCCTCCATCAAAACGTACGTTCAATTGTTTCTTTTTTTGCCCGTTGTCATTCGGTGACTTTCCGATTTTCCGAGTTGCCGACTTTGTGCCTTTCTCTTTGGCCACTCGTCGCATCCCCAGTTGACTTTGATTGACATTTTCCAGTTGTTTTGCAATTATCGGCAATTTTTCACCTTGATTTCGTTTCGCATTTTCTGTGTAAAAGTGTGAGTGTGTGTCTGTGTGTGTGGCCCTCGTTGAAATTGATCAAGCAGACGGGTACTTTCCAGTAATGCCGACCCAGTTTCAGCATAGATATGTGTATTCCCCTCGCTAACTAACCAATCACCTCCTCCATTTAGTTGTGCCTAAGCACGGCTAAAAACTGTTATTAGCGTCACGCAATTTGACCAACTTTTGTCTACCAAGAACGCTGTAGTATGAGAATTAGGTTTATTGTCAAGTTCAAGGTATAGTCTCTGGCCTTTTGACTTTTAGGCAAATCACGCACAGGTTAGGCCCGCAATTTGTGCTAAAGAATTTCATTTACATTTATTTAAGCTGCTCTGTCATAAGAGCGAGTAAGGTAAACACTTCTACTTAACTAGTTTTGAATACGTTCAGCTCGCATTAACAGCAGCTGTCATTACAGTAGAACTCACCCGAAAAGAAAAACCCTTGACCTAAAATGGAAACAATGAGTTAACAACTGACAGAGCGAGAGAGACTGGGAAGAGAGGGAGAGGCCATTGGGCAAAAACCTTACAAAATATGGCTTTAATGCATTTCACATGTTTTACTGCATTTTGCATTTTACATTTAGCTGCATGATTGGAGCATATGTACTATGCCTTCTCCACATCCTTCTCATTCTCTCTCTCTCTCTCTCTTTGTATCTCCCTCTATTTGCCCTGACATGCCAGATAACTAAAATTACATTCACACAGAAACCAGAGCTGCATTCCCTGTGCAACTCGTTGATAATGGGAATTTAGGGTATACTGAGCAATTGTATGTAACAGGCAGAGGGAGTCGCTTGGTATGTCTCTGTATGTGTGCGTGGGCTTAACTGTGTATGTGTGTGTAGGTATTGCATGTATAAGTAGAATAACAGAAATGGCAGGTCTGCTCTCTGTTCAGGGTATCTCTTAGTCGGACACTCTCAACCCACTTCTTCTGACTTCTGTCTTGTGTTTCATTTGGCAGCAGATTTTAGTCTCTGCATCTATTTGTAGCAATCCGCATTAACTTTGCATGCTTACTTTTTAGACTCTGTTCGGTTGGGAATTAAAAATTGAAATATTTCAGTTTTTATTTTATTTCCTATTTTTTTTTTTTTTAGCATGCTGAGTGAGTCAACGAGTTGAGGTCAGTTGCAAATAGGAAGCGGCTTTATTTTATATGTTGGCCACGTGTGGCGCCATGGCTTCATTTTGTATTTTTGCATGCTTGCGGTCCGATTGTTTGTTTGTTTGTTTGCTTGTTCGTTTGTTGCTTTTGTTGTTCAGCTCGAACTCGAGCAGAAACACTTTGCATGTATTTCGAGATATTTTTAGTCTGATATATGGGCCAAGTGCTGCAAATAGAGAAATGCTAAGAGAGAGAGAGAGAGAGAGGAAAAGAGAGGGTGAGTGAATGAGTGAGAGTGGAAAGTGCGGAATTATGTGCCTAGAATTCTGTGCTCGTTAGTCAATTGTTAAATCGATAAATTTTCGGCGAGCTTCAGTTGAGTTTTATGTGGAGTTGCTTGCATGTTTTTTATGTTTATTTTTATTTTATGTGCGATATTTAAGTTAAATAACCAATTTATTATGTATGAAAATTAATTTGAATTTCGGTAAATATTTATTTAAATACTATGTTTGTAAATCTGAAATTGGCATTCATGCAAATTTGACTATGCAAATCCCAGACCTGTGTAAACTCTTTAAATAAATCGAATTGTGTTTATTTTTAGCCAGCACAATTCATCATTATTTATTTATATACACTCTATTTATGTTCTCTGTTTACGCAGCAAAGATTCGTCGTGTATATATATAACATTTGGTTCAATAATGCTCATCTGTTTTTAATTGTTTTTTATGTGCTGACCGAATTTCGTTAAATGTGTGCGCAATAAGTTTTTATTTAAATAACTTCAGCTGCTTTTATAAATATGGCACTTAGCACTTGTGGGTAATAATTCAAATAGAATTTTTTTATTTTAATAATTGTGCTAATTAAAAAACAAATATATATTGTATACTTTTGATCTTGAAATAAAATATATATTTTTGCGTGATCTTTGGCTTATGAATATTTGTGTTTTATGAGAATGTAAAATATGAAAATACGACATTTGCATATATTGTATTAAATTTTTAATTCGACATTGAAAAAGTAACTTTTTAAAAATAAACTTCAAAGTCTACATATTAGTTTAACTAACATCAATTTTTTGAATTAAATTAAATTAATTTTTATTTTTAAAATTTAATTTAAATTCTTTTAATTTTTGTTTTGTTTTATTTATTTTTTTTTTTATTTTATGTTTTTTTTTTTTATAATTTTTTTGTTTGCTTTTTTAAAATTTTGTTTGTTTCACGCAAATGTGAACAAGTTTATCTATGGCAATTTTTATTTATTTTATTCCATGAAAGTGCGCAAATCAATAAATTTTATGCCTATATAAATTTATATATACTAAGTTTAAAAAAATTTTATTTTATTTTGTCATATAATTTTATCATTAAATTAAAATTTTTTTTTATTATTAAAAAAAAAATTATAGTTTAATTAAAGTAAAAATGTTGATTGATGGATATTAATTTCGCGCACTGTCTCTTTGTTGTATTTGAGCAAATATATATTATATATACATTAATATGTAGACTCTCAACTTGAGCTGTTCTCTGGCTGTCATCTGCACAATTCAACTGCAACTTTGACCTATTGGCCAGCAAGAAGTGTCGCGTAAACATGGCCAAAAAAATAAAAAAAAACTAGCTACGTGTGTGATTCACTCCAAGCCCTCACATAGTATTTCGGACACGCTGTTTACTATTTCTTTTCTTTTTTTTATTGCGTCAATTTGCGGCATTTTGACACCGTTGCCAAGATCAAAAGACACGGACAAAAAATAAATAAAATATAAAAGGCACAAAATCAGCGCAAAGCTATTTAAAAATATCAACAAAACGCAAATCAATAGTGGCAGATAAGTCTCCAAATGTGTTGATGTATTTGAACCAAGCTAAAATGTGTTTCGTTCTATATATGTAAAGAACTTTTACAGTTAGCTGAACTGTCTTTTAATGTAGCTTGTAGGTCAGCTCTAATGCTATGCTAAAGACTAATGATTTATCAATATAATAGCAAGTTTGTGTGTCATGTGTGTATATATATGACGGCGTTAGCCACAAATATTTACATAACTTTTGTGACGGCTTCACCAAATACATATGTATACATATACATATCTGTGTTTGTATATGTACATATAGAAAAGCAAAAGTGGTTAGTTCGTGTCTTTCACGTGTTGCTCGGGGCCTTGAACCTCATGTATGAACCTAGCCAGCAATCGATAGACAAAATGTTTCTGGTCATTAGCGCAGCTCAGCACTGATTTCTATTACACTCAGTCATTACTCATCTGTCAGCACATCTAATGAATGACACACATATGCGTGACCCATTGGAACATTTCGGATTCCATTTGTGTTATTGTTAAGCGCGCGGCGCTGCCTGTATATATTTTCCATTTTTATACCAATGCAGGCGCAGCTTACATACGAGTTTAACAATGAGATTTGTGTGCCTAATGAGAAAATGAAATATTTAAGCTGCATAATCGAATGGTATTTCATAGTTGAAAAGCTGGCGGGGGAATTTGTTTTTATATGTAAACTAAATACAATAATCCTTTTTGTTTCTAGCAATAATTGTATTTTATTTCACAGTAATAAATAATTATTAAGCAGCTATAGAAATCGTTTTGGAGCTTTTGTAGCTATATGAAAAGATTATTTATGTTTACATGTGTTAGGTTATTATAATTTTATTTAAATATATGAGTGAGTATTAAGAAAAATTAAAGTATATAAAAAATTATAAATAAATATTAATTAATAAATGAAAATAAATCAATAAATAAATAAATTTATAAAATTAAAACATTTAAATTAAAAATTTATACGAAATAATAATTAATGTTTGATGAGTACTAACTGTTGGCAAAAAAAAAAAAAAAAAAAAAATTGTACATAATATATTTTATTTATAATTTGTACTCGCTTGATTATAATATATTATTATTGTATAATAAATTTCTACTTAGCTCTCATCTCATTTGCTCGACATTAATAATATTAATAATCCAATTTGTTAATATTAGGGCATATGTGAGGCGGCTCATGTTGACTTTGTCGGGATATTATCGGATGTGCTGTGCTGTGTAATTAGCATTAAACTGGATTAGCGGTTGAGTTTCGTTTCGTTTCATGCGTGCAACTGTGCCCTCTTCATTTTCTTCTTCTTGCTTTTTTCATTTGAAGGGCTTTTAGGGTTTGTCTGACATAAGCTGATAATGTTGATTAATTGTCTGGGAACAATGGCGAGCAGGGCGAGTCCCCGTGAAAGTAATGGGGGAAATGAAAGTTATTTACGGCTAGGTCAATCTCATTGTTTCAATATTAAAGTTAAAAGTCAAGTTGGATTATATTCTGGCTTGATATTATTTCAGTTGTATATATGCTCAGAATGCATAATTAAGCTATTGTTTATTCTAAGCAAACCTTTTTTCTTTCTTGCATTTAAGATTTTCCTTTGTTATTTCATTAAATTGTTGGGTAATTGCGGCGCGTGCTGAATTTAAAATTTCATTAACTGCATCTGCCTTTGGCTATTTATTTATTTTTTTTTTTTTAACTTTTTCCGCTACTATTTTTTTTGTTGGTATTTTTATTTCTCTCACTGGGGAAAAAATTATATTTGTTTTCTTTTTGCATTTTCTCATGGTTGAAAATTTTGTTGCTGTTGTTGTGGTTGCTTGTGTGTGTATATATATGTATATTTTTCAGTTTCCTCGTAGATTTTTTTGTAGCCCGCACGCGACAATTATGCATATTTATAAGTATAAATAAACCAACACGCACACACACGCGCATAACAAGCGAGCCTTTGGTCAACGAAGCGTATGCGCAATGTTTTTTATTTTTTCTGATTTATTGTAACAGAAATGGGTTGGCTTACTCTTTTTACATGACTTTGATGGCAGCCATAAAAAGTACTTGAAAGTTAATAAACTAGATATAAAATAAATGTATTAAAGATAATTAAATACTGTAAAAATATTAAAGCTTAGGTTATTTAATACTAAATTCACTTGTATGAGCAGATTTTTTATTTGTCTTGATTCATTTCCCATTAGCTGAACTAGTTCAAGTATATGCTTAATTATTATTTTAAATGTTGCTTACATAATAAGTAAAAAGCAAACAAAAGCTGACAAAAAGTGAAATTTGAGTGTGCAAACCATGTGTGTGTGTGTGTGTGTGTGTGTGTGGGAGGCTATTAATGTACAATATATAATATATACGTATATATGTAGGTACGTGCATTAAGTGCTACTCCAGTCAGCTCTTGGAGCACATCAAGTGCTTTTGGGCATAAATTAAAAATGAAATAAAACGTAATTAAAAAGAAATTCAATTCAAGCGCAAAAGCAGCTGTCAGAGAAGCAAAGGAAACATTGGAGTATGTAAAGCCCAACCATGAGCTGTCAATATGTCATATATTTATAGATATTGCAGACATTGCTGAGAGCTGAATTGTGGATATTCAAAACATACGATTTACATAATTTTAAACTTATAATTTTTGAACTGTTTTAGAAATCGTGAATAAAAATAAACAAACATTTTCAAGAGCTTTCTAACTTGGCTATTTCTGAGAATTGCATAGAGAGGCGTACTATATTAAATACCAATTGTGTCTTTAAGCTAGTTTCAGCTTTAAATTCCTTGTGTATTTGGGTAAAACAATTGAAGCAATTATATTTGATTGCAACATTTGCCAAAATTTTAAACAATTCGCCGTCATTAAACATTGAACTTTTTTGATGCCTTCGGCTGGAGCCCCTTTCGATGGCTTTTAGCAATATGCAAATGACGTTTTTATCTGTTTGCTTTTTTCAGTGGTTTTTCAATTTGCCTTCGAATTTTGCACAATTTGCTTTTGCGGCTTTAGTGCAAGTTTTTATAAGATTTTTCTTGGGTTTTGTTTATTTTTATTTTTTTTTCATGTTTGCTTTGGGTACTTTTGCAGCTGGTTTCCCGCTGTTACTGTTATTGTTAACTGTTACTGTTATTATTTTTGCACGCCTTGCTGCTTTCTCTGATGACATCTCGCGCGTCGACACACAGTCAACCCGTCAACAGTCTCAACTCTAGCCAGCCAGCTGTAAAAATATACATATATCTATATGCTTTATTTGTGTTTGTATTTGCATTGGTATACAAATATTTTTGGCTGCTCTTCTTGTTCAATTGCTCGAAATATTCATTATATATTGTGACCATATTCGCAGCAAATGTTGTGCAACACATATTCATCGATTTGAATACCCAGCAATAATAAGAGTCTATATGAGGCATATTAAACAGAGCAGCTTGTAGAAGGTGAAATACATATCTCTCTGTTTCAGCTGGTAGTTATGAATCAATGAAATACATTCTTTGACTACTGTCAGCGTTTGTTATTATCGTACATAATTCGTCTGATCGATAAGCGATTAAAGATATGCAAATAGATAAGAAATATTTTAGAAATATATGATTGCTGATTTGGGTAAACCAAATAATCTGCCCATTGCAGCTTTTGCCATTCAAATCCAATTTACTATCACATGTCAGCTCCTATATATATTTGTATCTGTGAGATACATTTGTGCCTGCATAATTTTGTTGACGAGTTGACAGTTAGCTATTGCCACAAACTCATTAGAATTGCGGTTGGAGAGGAGCCTGGGGACGCTGGGGCAGGGAATGCAGTTGGTTATTCTGTGGTAAATGTCAATTACTACGCTCTCACATTGTCGCTGATAACGACGACGTTTTGAATGTGAATAATAATTGAGCGACAGCATTTACATTGCAAAAGGCTAAAAATGTGAAATTAAAGTCAAAAATGTTTAGGTCATAACTTGTAAATTATTTGAAAGCATTTTTATCTCTGTTGTTATAAATTATAAAATCAAAATTAATTTTTATGAATTTTTACATGCTACACACTGTGAAATTAAAAAAATATATTTATTAATAAAAAGATAAATTCAGTCGACTAAAAATAAAAGTAGCGTATAATTTTTTATCCTCAATATAATTTAATGTTTATTTCTTTTAATTTTATTTATTTATTATTTATTTTTTTATTATATATTTTAATTGACTAAAAAAAAAATATTTAAAATATGAAAAAAAAAAAGAGTCTTCATGTAAATATTCCGTAGAACAGACCTTGTAATAGAGTTGTTATATTAATTAATTAAATTCGAAATTACTATGAAAACTTATTCATTATATTATCAAAAATAAAAATATATAATTTGCAAATTGTCTGTGCAAATATAGGTAGTTAACAATAAACAGCAATTATGAAGCTCAATTGAAACTTTTAATTTGAATGACATTGTTACGGCACAGCGAACTTCACGCTGACTGCCCAACTATTACGCCAGTTATAATGGAGTGCATGCAATTATTGTTCCGCTTAATCATATACTTTATGCATAACACTCTCGAATCTCCATATAATTGCAGTCTATCTAATGTGCGTATCGTGCTGCTGGTCCGAGATCCGCGGGGCACAATGCAGTCTCGGCGTCATCGCGTCTGGTGTGCGGGCAACGAGGATTGCGAAGATCCCGCGCTGGTCTGTCAGGATCTGGTCGATGACTACAGGACGGCGGAGAAACTGCTGAAAGCATATCCAGGACGTTTTAGGTGAGTTTACATTGACTATTTTATTTATTTTTTATAAATTATTATTTTACTTGCCTCTTCTTCCCCCATAGAACTTTGCGTTATGAGGATCTCTCGCTGAATCCGTATGACATGACTCAGGATATTTTACAGTTCTACGGACTGCCTTTTGATCCGGCTGTCGAAGAATTTCTGGATACTCATACCAAGGAGAACAAGGGCGGCGTTAGTTCCACATATCGTGATTCCAGATCGGCGCCATTCCACTGGAAACAGGATCTCAGGGCGGAGGAGGTAGGCCGAGTAAATTATCTATAAATTTATTATACATTTTTTTTACATATATTAATTTTCTGATTTTCCAGATCAAACAAATTCAGGATGTCTGCACGGAGGCCATGGATCTGTGGGGTTATCGGCGCATGGCGAATTTCAGTAACTTTTCAATGCTACAGCAGAGCTTCGATCCGATTGTGCTGCCGCCACCATTTACGTGAATCGATTCGTGGCAATCGATAACTGATAACGATAACTAATTCTTCTACTTGGTACATTTTGTTGTGATATCGTCGTGTTGAGCGAGCAAAAAGGAAATGAAACAAAATTTATTTAAACAATATGAAGAGTCGATTTATAGCTGGCGCAATAATTCATTTAATATTATAATTTATTTAGCTATTGTATTTCATTTTTTTTTCTTTCTTTTTTTGCTGTTGCTAAACACGCAAAACACACTTACTGAGCAATAGTTAATACCACATACGATAACTATATACACATTTACAATATATATATATATATATATATATATATATATGATATACATATATGGATTACGATAATTGCATAATTTTAGTAATTGGCGAATTTTTGTGTAGATCGAATATCACATATATATTTAGGCATAGCATTTAAGCGAACAATAACTGAGAAAATAGTCTATAGCACGAGCTGGCAAATGCAAAAACAAATACAAAATATACAACAAATGGTAATTAAGCTTAACTCCATGTAAATTATTTAGGCAAAAAAAAAAAAAAAAAAAAAAAAAAAAACACATTTTTGTAATTTTCTGCTTTAAAAATGAACAAAAAAAAAAAAACTGAAAAGATAAAAAATTGAAAAGAAAATGCATAGGAAAATCCAGTGATTTAGCAATTATATACAAGAAGAAGAAAAACGTATCAACAGTAATTAAATTTAGAACAAAATGAAGAAATTGTTGTGCAATAACACAAAACTAAATCAAAATCGAACAAACTAGGAAATTATTTAAATATAAAAAAAGAAGAATGCGTCAAATCGTATTTTGGGAAAGTGTATTAAGCAATGGGCACTCGACTCCTAAGCCTAAGTTTTTAGTGTACATTATTTTAATATGGAAATTAAAGAATAATTAATGCATATACATATACATATAAATATTTACGGTTATTTAGTTGTAATTTAATTGTAATTATTATGTACCATATACAAATTTTTGTCCAATCATATTTTTTCTTACCAACTAAGTTGAGCTCGAAATGAATCTTTCATTGCAAAATAAAACAAAAATCAAACAAAGCCCAGCAAAGTGCGATACGTAATTGAATGGATGTAAAACTAAACTGTTTTATTTGATGAACAAATTCGGCAATATTTGCATAATAATATATATATATAAAAAATAAAATAAAAATAATAAATAAATAGCAATCAAATAAAGAGTAAAAATATTCCTTAAAAAATAATCAAAGTTAGTTTTCATTTTCTTATATCAGTTTTTGGCTGACTTCTCATTGCATTCAAGATTTTGAATAAAATCAAATAATCTGATATTTTCAGTTAACTTTTTCAGTTTTATTTATTTATTTATTTTTTTTTAAGAATTAAGTAGGACATATTTTGATGTGGGTAAGCGAAATTCAAGGATATGATATATTTAAATTGTAATTACTAAAATAATAATTTAATTTTTATGCATGACTTTGACTATTTTAATTTTTGAATCAGTACCATTTTATTTTCTTTTTAATTTGTAATAGGTAAAAGATTTTGTAGCTTTAACAGTGATGAGTATGCACACTATTTCAGCCTGTTCTGTACTGTTCACTGACAGCCATGAGCTTTGACAAGCTTTGTTGCTGGCAATTTATTTGGACACAAACCGTATAATTTCATACAATCCAATTGTGGACTTTAATTTAAGGAAATGAATAGAACTGAAATATTGCGAATAAGGAGATGTGTATTGCATATGTTTATTACAGCATTTATTAACTCGCAATTATTTTATATAAAACTATATTTTATTATTATTATTGTTTTTAGACTTTTACTTTTTGTCTATTATTTCTTTTACTTTTTATGCTATTTAAATAATTCTGACCTGTAGAAATTGGAAAAATTGAGTAATTTTTTATTTACATTATTAATTATTTTTTATTTATATTATTATATGGTTACAGATATTTAGTTGAAAACTGCCAGCAATTTATACACATGATAAATTTATTCAATCTCCTTATTTAAAAAGATTTATAAAAAAAATTATACTTGTTTTACATTTTACATAATTACAGAAGAAAATAATTTCATATCTCTCAGAACTATATATATGTTTATATATACATATATTACATTTATTGTTTCTATATGTAGTGTTTGTATTTCTTTTGTATATATATATATATATATTATAACCATGTCCGAATATGACTTGGATTAAATTATAGTATAGCTTTTTTGCTTAAACATGTATATAGATTTAAGTAAGTATGTAAATTTCACTTCATATCTTGTTTTACATAATTATATTGAAACATTAGTTTTATATTATCTTTTAAATCGTGTTGAAGCATCATCAAATGATTTCCATTAAATCATATATTGCAAAGGGAATTAAGCGATAAAGGAAGCTCTCCGCAACGCAGTGCGTATTCGTAATATTTGAATTATGATTCAGATTAACATTGCTTTCTCCCTTTCTCTATATTTTTCTCCCTCTTATTTTGCCTTTTTCTTTTAGCACAATGGGATTAACTTTCATTTTAAGTGATTAAATCAAATGTCAAATGTCAAATGGGAGACCTAAATGGGAAATGTAAATGCAGCTGCAAAAAGAAATTTGATCCGCAGCTTTGGAACGTCACATTCTATAAAAAAAAATAAAATAAAAAACAAAAACAGGGAGGCCGGAAAAACTAAAAGATTATTAAAATAAAGATGTCTTTTGTGCATGTTTGTGCGTATGCTACATAATTTATTGTTTTTGATTAGCTTTCAACCCTCTTGTGGTTGGTAAATCCAAAAAGGTGTCCGAAAAAACCACAAAAAATTAAGCGCCGCCCACTGAATGCGTGTGCGTACTTAAAGAAGAAGAAGCAGCCAACAGCAAAATTGAAAGCCAACGAATGGCAGACAACTAGAAAAGCTTTTCAATTAAGGCGACCTCGTCGCGCTGACGTCACGCACATATATTGCTCGGTTCTGCGTGGGCGCTTCACTAGAGCTTTGCCGTTTAGCCAAGACGCAAACCAAACGCCATGCCGGCGTGCAGCTTTCATTGAATTGGGCGCAACAGGAACAAGCAATGCAAACAACGTTCAAGTTGAAACCGTTTGCCGAATATGTTTGGTGTTCGGCAGGCGGCAAGCGAAGTCGTAGCGTATAAAACAAGTCGTCGTCGTCGTTATCGTTGCATTCGTATCGTGCGCGTCGAACCAGTGAACCAACCAACCCAACCAGCGCTCTACGCCAACTAACGGTTAAAGAACACAGTTTTTGAAATCAAACAAGCCAAAAAAATTAAATAAAGAAATAAAAAAACTAATGACCTCTCTATTTCTTGTTCGAGTGTTTTTCTTATCAGAAAAAAAGAGTTTCAACAATAATTCGCCTTTTTCTGTTGCAATTTAATTGACAAAGTTTTAAGAATTTAGCGCTGTGCGTGTTTCCAACATTGACTTGTCTGACAAATTTCGATTACAGTTAGAATTTTCAGTGCACATAAGACAAAAAACAAATTCAAGTTTATCAATTCGTCGCATCGCGCTATAAACGGTAAACGTGCGTTAATCTAATTTGTATTTAATCTATTTGCCATCGCTGAAAAGTAACAACAGCCAGGTGAGTTTTCTTTACTTCATTTTTTTATGACAATTTTAAGCACTGTTTGTAAAAATATAATTTAAAAAGCCATTAAATTTATGATAAATTAATTTTGAGAAAAAATTGACTTGATAAAAATGTAAGGCTAAATTTATGTTTCAACACGTTTTCGAGCGCTTTTAATACGGTTCCTAAAAACCTGTCTCTTAATATATTGTAAACTTTATTTTGATACAAAATGTCATATACTTATATGTATATAAATATATGAAATTCAACATTGAAATAGTTGAAATAATAGGAAAAATACAGTTAACTTTTTTCAACAACTATTTTGGTATTTTATAATTGTCAAATTAAAAAAAGAATATTATTTATCATATATTATTTATTAGTTAGTTATTTATAAAAGTATAGTAAGAGAAGTAGTTTTTAGAATATTTAATTCGATATATAATATATACATACTTGAAGGTATTCGTAAATATATTAAATTATTTAAATTTTATTTAAAATTCTGGAAAAGAAAAATTTGTGTACTAATGTTTTATTTTTTAAATGTTGTTGAATATAATATACATGTAAAGGTGAAATGACTAAAATAGTATGTGTATAAAGTAAAACTAAAAATATTCTAAATACAGCTACATAAAATCCAGATAATATACATACATATTAAGATTTCATGTCTTAATTCACACATTAAATACTATAATTATTAATAAATTTAAATTAATTCATTTCTTTTGAAAAGTGTTTAGTTTTAGTAAATCTTTCGTCAACTTTGCTTTAAAAAAATTCGGAAAATCTTGTGACTTTTCCAACTCGAATATGGGCAATCAAAAAGTAATCGTAGATGTTTAATAATCTGAAAACAATTGTAAAACTGTCTAAATAAATGTCAATTCGACTCTCTCCCTCTCTTTTTTTCTATCTTTCTCTCTCTCTCTCTCTCTCTCTGTCTGGTTTTCTTTTTAATGCCAGGAAATATGCCCACATCAAATTTACATCGACAACAACTTTTAGGCTCATAAAATATCAATAATTGTCAATCAATTTCTTTTTTTTATATTCGTTTGTTTGTCCTCGCTCGGCGACAAGCCTTTGAGTCTAGGCAACTCGAGTCCTTGCGTGAGTTTTACAATATTTAGCTACTTTGAAGCTAAGCAAAGGGCTACAGCTGATGTGAAATTGTTCTTTAATTCGATATGTTTGATAAGCTCTATTTGATTTGAGTTTATTGTGAGACTAAGGAGAATTGGAGATAAGTTAGGCCAAGAGCTATTTATACATGTAGGAAAGAAGATAAAATTGCAGTGCAAATCTATTCATTAAAAACCCATCTAAATTAAGCAGTAGGAAATAGGCATAATAAGGCTAGGAAAACATGAAAAACACATTCATGAATACCCCCAATCAGTTGACAGTTGTTGTACAGCTTATGCGTCTTAGGCCTAAGCTCACACATTACAGGGTATCAACTTGTCAATCACTCTGTCCTCTCTCTGTCTCCCTCTCTCTTTAATTCTCGCAAATTTGCAATCAAACGTAAATTTCGGAGCAAATTTTCTTCTCGAAAAAAATTAAGCATTATCATTAGAGGAAGTGCAACTGAGTCAGGGCTCAGCAGACACTTGAATCAAGATGTGTGTCACTTGATAAAAAGAAAATTCTTGTTATTACACGATGGGCGTGGCTGACGCCCAGCTATACTAGTTGGCTTCCAGCGCGGCGCGGGCTAATAAAAATAAATAAAGAACAAGAAGCGCGGAGCGGAAGCAGATGAAAATGACAAGACACGACAAGACTAAGTGGTATATGGAATATATGCTCTGGCATGCCTACACACACACACATATGTTCTCACCAGCACACCCACCCGCCCAGCTGATTATATGATAAGTGAAGCAAAGCAGGTTGTCTAGCTGATGTGTGTGGGTGTTGAGAAGAGAATGAAAAATTACCATATAATATGCAGAAAGCGAGAATTCAGTTGGAAATGCAGAAAAAAAAATCGAAGAAAGTTCAGCGAAAATATATGGTTAATTACAAATAAATACAGCAAGCACAACAAAGTTAATTTAATGGCTGAATGATCTTTATATGAAATGAAATGAATTTTAATAAATAAATCATAATTATTTTTAAAATATATGATTCGACATTTCCATTGCATAAAATATTATGTTTAAGTAGAAAAGGATAATGTGTTCTGTACTCTTAAATTTAAAAAACTTAAAAGCACAACACCACACGTAAATTGATTAAAAAAAGTGTCCCATATAAATACATAAAAAAAAAAATATTTTTAAAATATACATATTAAATTTGGGCTTTTAGATCGAGGCATCTGTAGCGGGGCCTAAAACATTTTTGGGAAAAATTAGAAGATTTTAATTTGTGAAACGTAAATAATATAGATATATTTTTATATATTTTGCTATAAGATTTATCTATTTTTTATTATCATTTGTGTTATTTAAAAATTAAATCCTCTTATGTTTCTGATTGGAGGCTTCACATGATTATTATTCTTATATTTTTGTTATTTTTTAACTTTAATTTTTCCATTTTATTTAACATATTTTCTGCTACCTTTTACAAGCTTTTCATATATTTAATTTGTACATTTTCGTTCCTTTTATTTCAAATACCGATCTTCAATTGTAAAAACGTTACATTTTAAAATTCATTGCCTACTTTTAAGCGCATTTCAGAGCTTTGTAGTTTTGGCATTAAGTGTACATATTTAATGGGCTTACATGCATATAGTTAACCATTAATTGTATTAGGCATTAAGCCCAATAATTTGAAAAGGATTCACATTTAATTATTCCTAATTGGCTGCATTTAACAAGGTTAATAAACAAACAAAGCAGTCAGCAGACAGCTGCAGCTGTATAAACAATGCATGGCAAACAGATTGGACAATATGTAAATAGGTGGGCAACATGTGAGACCAAGTCGTAAACAATTTAATTAAAACCGCATTCACAGCGCATGTCAGGCGCTGTAATTGTTAATCAAATAAGTAAATGCAGTTAAGAAGATTTACAATTTGATAGGTAGAAAACAAAAAAACAATCAAGGGGGATGGCGGATAACCATTAAACATTCATTTAAATAAAGAAAAAATTTTTAAGCTGTGAACAGAAAATGCAAATTATATTTATTTAAATGTAGACACTAAATTTACAGTTCTCTTTTTTAATTTATTGTTGGTCTCATTTATAAAGTACAAATTAAACTAAATTCGAATTGATTAATATTATTCATTTATTTTTTAATAAATATGTTATACTATATAGATTTGGTAACAAATAAATCTTCATAATTTTAGCACAAAAAGAATTATAACAACAATTATATATCAAATACATTAGAAAGATTTAAATAAATAAAAATCTTTGAAAATGCACACTTTTATTTCTCTTCCTTAAGTTTTTATCTGTTATACGCCAGAATATATATATATATAGTATATATATATATATTTTTTTTTAATATATATAGTACTTTATAAATATATTTTTCTCTGCGTATATTCATTTAAGAAAATTAATCATTTCTCCTTAAATTATCTACTATAGTTATACACTGGAACCTTTGATCCATTCAATTTCTAAAAAGGTTTTTCTTACATTTTAGTTTATTTTTTCAGTCCGCAGGGTATTTCCACACATTGCATTAGGGCACTGCAGGACACTTCATTGCCATGTGTACTCGGGTTAACCAAATGTGAATTGAAATTTGAGTGCATTTGCCAGTTCTTGTTAAAGGGAATTCATCATTTCGTATGCAAAATGAATTGTAAAGGGTTTTACATTTTTTTTTTTTGCTGTCCAGCTGTTGGCCATTGGTGAATCATTAATGCTGCAATGTGGGGCGTGAACTGACCTTAAAATAGCCAACTATTTTTAGCCCACTGCATATGCAGTTGACGTCAATGGGAGAGCATGGGCTTTAAGATATTAATTTCGATTCTAGCCAAATGTTTACTATGCGAATATCCTGTCATTTGTCACATGCTGCCTTGTATCTTGTTTACACATCCGGCCGTACGCACATTTCCGTGCCTAAAACTTGTCGCAAATAATTTATGAGCAAACTAAAACCATTGAAATAATAAAACAGCTTAAATGGCATTAATTAAAATGCGCATAATGCGCATAAATTCGCAATTAAATTTCATTTGACACAAACTAACCAAAATGTTTGGCTTGACAAATTGGCATTTACCACAATTGAAATGCGATAAAACAACGCGCTAAACTCATAAATAAATAAAAGATTTTCCATGTGCAACAGGTCAGGTCATAAGTGACTACAAAATTTACATAAATATATTTTGTTGAATAACAAAAATAATAAAATTAAAACTGATAATACAATTTTATTAATGTAAATTTGTACTTCATGCAGACCGCTGGAGAGATGTATAGAAAGAAAGCTATTCATTGAGCAGAAGCATTTTACTCTTCTCATATATTGCTTCTGCCTAATGTTTGATTTCCTTTTGGTTCCCCTGTTCTACTGTCTATACAAGATAACAGCTTCAACACTTGGAGCACAAGAAGTTAGCTGTCATTAATTATCAGAGAGAGGGCAAATTAAGATAGATGAAAAACGTATTATAGATTTAAGACTTAAGGCATGCCAGTAAAATTTCATGAACATTAAAAAAATTCCTGAAACATAAAACAAAAAAATATTAATTTTAATATATGTGGAAGAAAAACAAATATATATATTTTTTTATATGCACATTATATATGCTTTGAGATAAAATATTTTCATTTCGTTTTGTTAAAAAGTTACTTCACTGACTTTACTTTAGATCTGCTTTTACAAAGTTAAACAATTTGGGCATAAAAATACCAAGGAAGCTGGCGTTGTTGTTAACTGAATTTGTTGCGCTAATAGCCCAGGGGCTGATTTGCTTGCAATTATTTATCATATCATATAATTTATTTTATTTTGGGCATTTAAGGCTAATGTCAGAAAGTTTAAATTGAATCGCCTGTGGCTGACGCTGCGTATGCGTAACGCGCGTATTATTGATTTGGATTGGTCATATAAAAACACGGAACGAAAAGGAAGAAGCAAATGAAGTAAAGCACAATCAATAGTGAAGTGCGACTTACAAAATACCAGACGTTATATTGTATAAATATGTATATACATATATAGTATGTTTATAAGCAAATCGACGAGGCGACAAGAAGCCGACGGCAAGTGCTTTTCCTTGGCTTCCGGTGAATGTCAATGCCACAAATTTGGGGCACAGGCACACGAGTCACACACAGAGACAGGGAGTGGGAGAGGGAGAGGCAGAGTGGGAGGGAGACAACAAGCGTAGACACTGTTTTTTTTTTTCTTGGGGCATTCCAATTGACGCCCACTGCTGACATTTGAACTCTGCGAATGCTGGACAATTGGCAGCGCCACCTGGCGGTCAAATAATTTATCATTGCCCAAAGCCTAATTAGCCAGCCTGTTGCAATTTTCCACCAAATTAAACAGAGCGCAAAGCGACTAAAACAAAGGGACAAACAAGAGGCTATATCTATATCTAATGGTGATGGACTAAGAGTTATCCTGCAAATAGAATAATGGAAATGGTAATTAGACTCGCATTTAGTCTTTGTTTAACTTTAATATTTAATGAGATCTGGAATGACTCACACAAAGGTGAATATGCTAAAGTAAAATAGTTAGAATATAATATGAAATATTGCTTATATATAAATAAATGACTATGATTTCGAGCACACTCACAAAGCCTATATACCCCTCTTCAATGTGCACAGGGTACAATAAGATTAGAACTAAAATAACATAAGGATACGTTCTACTTGTAGTTACATAGTTTTAATTAGAAACCAGAAATGAGCTTGTAGACAGCACTAATTGGGAATACAAATTATATATACATAAACGCACACACACACATACTCATACACAAATATCTACACATGTACATAACTGTACAAAGTGCCTAGTTTGGCACCCAAGTCAGTGCTTAAACCCGTTGACAGCAACAATATTGTATCATCTTTTTCAGATAAAGTCGAAGGCTTAAAATATGCAGAGGCAGCCAGGTAAAGCAAACAATCAACAGGTGACAGTTTGCTTTGCTCGTTGGCAATATTATGTAATACAGACACAAAGCTCTCTTCCTCTTTCCTTATCTCTCTCTCTCTCTCTCTCTCTCACACACTATATGTATACATTTCAGATTATATAAGTAGCTGAACAAATATGTGCTGAGCTATGTCTGCACGCAGCTGACACGGAGACTGTGCGAAGCCAGAAAGGAGTTGCTGAAGCCGCTGTCCTTCTGTCTGCAGCGTCTGACGCATCATAAATTTTTAGTGCTGGGCTAAAGGAGCACGTGTTGATTCGTCGAGGACATCTGAGTTGTTGGTCCATTAATTAAACTGTATCATTAAAAGTGTTAGTATGTACAGCTGTCTACATGTCTACATGTGCAGGTGTCGTTGTTGTGAACAGCTTAACAATATGCAATTCATAATGAAATTTAATTAAAGGCATTAAATTGGATCAAATGCTGATGATGTCTGATAAATGTTCGTAACACAGTGTCTTTGTTGTGTATAGGCAGAGGGCTTAAGTGACAGACCGAAAAGGATTTGCATGGCTTGAAAACAGTTGTTGTTGGAGATATGCACAGAATAGACAGTTAAATGAGCAAATTGACATAACAGATGGTAAATTAGCTACAAATAATTAAATTGAAATATGTTTAAATTAAACATAATATGAAAAAAGATAGTAAGCTAAATATAAAATAAAGAAAAATCAATTAAATAATTTTAAAAAAAATTTAAATACATATATAAAAATATATATATATAATAATAATACAATATAATAGCTCGCACTTCCATAATTGTTGTCTAACAGCAACTGTTAAAGACTTCTGTAAGCTCCACTGAAAACAAACTGTTAAACTCTGCACTTATTTCTTAATATAACAGAGCAGCATGGATAATGCAACAGCAAGAAGCAATGTTAGCAATTAACGTAACAGCACAATGTTGCGGTAATTAGCATAGACAGCAAAATGTTGAAATAACAGAGAATAGACTATTTATTATTTATTTATTTATTTAATTGAAGAACCAATTCTAAATAACAAAGTTGGAAGCCAGAACAACAAAGGCCATCAGTCAAGAATAGACTATTATGTACGTGTATATTATTTAAGTAATATAACTGTTTTATAGCTCGCTGCTTCTTCCCACTGATCTGGCACCAAAAAATAAAACGTCCGATCACTATGAGTTTCAGCTTCAAACTGATATGATACATATGCTGAGGGAGAATATGATGAGAGTGCACTCACGGCTTCGTTTTTCACGAAGCCCCTTTTATATATTCTCACGACTATTAATACTCCAATAAGAAACGTCGGCATAGCCGATGCCCTGAGCGAGTGTATGCATGAGCACATATGAGAGCAGAGCTAAAGATGCCAACTCTCTCACCACTCAACAGCAGCTAAACTGAAGCTGTTGATCTACCTACATAAATACTTACTTACTTTGCCTCAAACAAGCATGTCAATAGTAAATTAAATTGAAGCCAATATCTGTTGCCAAATTGACGTAAATTTTTATAAAATTATATATACAGAAAATCTTCAAAAAGCTCGAATTAAAGCTTGCCCTAAACACTCAAAAATTTCAACACTCTTTGCATAAATTAATAAATTAAAAAGTTTTCATACAATATATATGCAAACAAAAATATGAATGCTTCACATAAATCAGACCAGAAAAAAAAAAAAAAAAAATAAGCAAACTGCTTTGTTCACTGTTAAGAGCCAGTCGCATGCAGACATGGCTCAAATATCACAGCACAGACGGGCCCTAATGCACTTCATCAGCGTCGAGTGTTGCAAAAGAGAACAACATCAACAACAACAACAACAAGAGCAGCAAGGAGAAGAGCAATTCAACTTAACCATTTATTAACTGTACAATACAGTGCAAATTGGCTAAGAACGCCCCAGCCAAACACTCGAAATTAACTACAGAGTCCATATAATTTGCTTGCTCTCTCTTTTATGTGTGTCACTCGAATCCCTTGGCTTTGCTCTCGCTTCAGGGTCGAAAAGTTCTCCTAAGTAAATGGACATCAAGTGGATTTGAGTTTGTGATTGGACCTTGACCGTGTACGATAGCTTGGATTGGCATATTATAGTCTTCGGCTAATTGCTAAACCATTTAATTACAGTTACGTGACTTTCGCTGGCCCACGCCAGCAGCTGGCCAATTGAAGTTGACGTGTGTCCAGCCGGGCACATTAAATCAGAGCTGACGAGCTGACAACAAGCGAAGCACGCTCACGCCTGCTCAGCTGTCTGTCAGTGTCCCTTGTCTCTTTTCTGTCCGCTTGTCTGCCTGATGAGTTGCTGTGCATCACGCGTGACAATTTGGCTTTTATCGCGCAACATTAAAAACAACGTCACACACGCACACGCACACACGCGCGCAATTATTTTCGTGTCTGCAATTGCATTGCGTATACGCCACATGTTGCACAGTCCATTGCTTTTGGGCCGGCCTACGAGCCCAGCTAATGCAGATTTATTGAGCCATTAGCAAAGTTGATTTGCTGTTGAACTGCGCTCAGCTATTGGCCTCTATGATTTGTTTGCTATTTTTCGTTTTAGATGCAGGGATTTATTCTGAGTATTCTGTTGAGGCTGTTAAAAAGTTGTTATTGTCCTTCTAAGCTGCTTAAATATTTGTAAAGCTGCTTGTAAGCTGCTTACTTTGTTACACGCTGGAATGTCTCTAACATCATACCATGAAATTTATGGATTAGCGAAATCTTTAACTTTTATCTGCCGTAATCACTTTATTTTTCTTTACATAGATGATAAAGATAACAAAGGTTGTTGAGCCTTTGTCTGTAAAAATGGCATATTGAACTGAATGCGATTTGTTTGAGTGATTTATTGCATACCAAAAACAAAGCTTTTCAAAGTAATCAAAGTTATTTTCTCACACCACTCGCTGGGCATTTATGCATACCCTTGAGTAGGGCAACATAACTTTGTTAACGAACATGGAAAATGGGGGAATGTTAGTTCACTGTACCACTGTACTGTACATATAATCATTCCTGTTTCTCTAAGAATAATTATTAATGAAATTGAATTATTAATAATTATTTATTTTAATATTTAATTGAAAATCATTAACCATATTTATTTACTTTATTATTACATATAAAGATTTATTTTTTAAATTATTGAAGTATAATGCAAAATGTATATTTAATTTAAAATTATTTTTAGTTACAAAAATTTATATTCTCTAAAAATAATTATTAATTAAATTAATTTATTAATTTAAATGTTTATATGAAAATAATTTATCATATTTATTTACTTACTTATTACATATGAACATTTCATTTTTTTATTGAAGAATAATATTTAATAATTTAAGAAAAATGATTTTTAGTTACAAAAGGTTACTATTAGCTTTTTATTATTTTTATATATTTTTTATACACGCAAGAGTATGAAAATATTCATTCACCATCAAATTTTCTCGTCAAGAATAAAATGTTGAGATTTAATTACTTTTATTTGGCTGTTAAAGTTGAAATATCACATCGCGATGGCAGCATTCACAATTTGAATAATTGAAACAAATAAATGAAAATGTTTTTAGCTGGTTAACGAATTTGTCAAAGCGTATTTATGAAGGCTAAGCTAAGCTAATTTTAGTTTACGATTTATTAATACATGTACTCACGCTCTCTTCGGGCTCATAATTTCTCGCTGAAAAAGTGTGTTGATGGGACGGCCAATTAATTAGCTAATGAATTTTCATTTTGGGCAGCTAAAAAAAATACTGAAAAGAGAAAACAAAAAGCAGAAAAACTTCGCCCAGTCAATTTATTGGGCTGTTGGCAGTCTTGGGGCTTCTGCTTCTGGCAGGCATTTACCTGCTGCGAGCATGTCCTGTCTGCCAGGACAAACACCAGCCTATTAACAGCTGGCTCCTCCCCCTACCCTCTACCCCATTGCCTTCAGCGAAGACCCTTTCACACCATTTCATTTGCTCACATTTTTGCGCCAAAGTAATTAAGTCAAGAACGCTTAAAAAATTCAAATGTTGTGCTGGGCTCGTAAATTCCGCAGCTGTTTTCTGGCCAATATTAAAGACCAGCCAGCTTTGTAGCATAGTGTTGTCCGGGCATTAAATAATTATGTACTTAGCCAGCTCATTAGCCTGAGCTCTAAATAAAATAATAAAAAGAGCAAGCAAACAATGGTGCAGCCGTTGATGAAAATGCCGGAAGGCCATGAAATTGCTACAAGTCTTACCTTACTGCTGTGGCAACTATTTTGTTGTTGCACATGCATATATGAAATACATATAATTATGTTTTGCTTCTTTCGATTTGATATTATTTTATCATTAGCAAAGCACTGCAATCAAATTAATCAAGTGCTGCATAAACATTTGCTTTTCGTTTGATTATAGTTTTCTCAACTCTTCAACAAGGTTTTTCTTTGAAATGAAATTAAATAGAAAATGAAAAGGAATGTATAAATTTAGTTTTCTTAAGCAGCTATAATATATAAAAAATATATAAATAATTATTAAATATTTATATAACTAGCTAATTTGAGTTATTTTAATATACATTTTTATTGAGCTCTACCGATGTATATAAGGCTATGGTTCTCAAATCGCAATTCCAATGTATTTAGCAAAAGCTAGTTAATAGCTAGCCAAACAGGTGATCAAGCATGAATGCCAGCTCGCACACAAATGTGATTTTAACAGGGGAGAGCATGCAATTTATCACACATACGCCGGGTGTAACTTAATTATGTAACTGCAGTTGCAACAGGAAAAGCCACAACAACCCACGCAGACTGACCTCAATGGAGCGCAGCACAGCACTCAAGTGACTTTCGCACACCACACCTGCACACACATGAATAAAAACGAGAGGAAATATAGGAAAAGTTGCCACCCGACCAATTGCAATGCGCGCTTCACTGGGCTTAACCCGGTTTGAGTTGCACTTGGGCTGCGGACAGTCGGAAGTGAGCTCTGGGTAGTGGCCTGTGGGCAGTTGCTACGGCCAAAGTCACTCATAAATCAATCAGGTGCATCCGTATATTTTTAATATAGCCCAGCAACAGCAGCAGCAGCAACAACAGCTTCTGCATAAGCTCAGCCTCAGCTCAGCCTCAGCTCAGCTCAGCTCAGTTTCACGGCAGAGCAAAGAGTTCGTGCTATGCCAACAGTTCTGCAATCAAGCTGTTGTGCCTTTTTTTGGGGTCACGTTATCCATATGCAGCGCTTTTATGCAGTTTCTGTTGAGGAGTAAAAACTGTGCGTTCACTGAGAGAAAACACGGAAATTATCTGAGTTGAAAATAAAAAATTATATTTTAATGACGAGCGGAGTTGAGCGTCTTTTCTTCCTTGTGAACGCTGAGATCTCAGAAGATAATAATATAAATAATATTGAAATTCTACTTTTAATTCTGATATTCTGCATGCTATGAATGAATGTTAAAATATATTGTATATTATAATTTTTCATAGTTCGCAAATAATTGACTATCACATTCAATTGCTCTTTATATGAGCAAGAGCAAGAGCAGAGACCTTCGATTCTTTTCGTTTTGATTTGCTGTTGAGCGCCTTCAGTTTGATCATTCGTTTGACGATGATTTCACGAACATCGTTTAGAGAGTGATACGATTGACGTTTGCACAATGAGTCACTAAATGAGTAAAAACTTACTGCTCACGGTCACATACACATATACACACTGCTTGTTTCACATTTTTTCTTTCTTTAGCTCAGACAAATTGATCGGCAAACACTCAGAGCAGAAAAAATCAAAGATCCGATCGTGAACGAGCTCGTTAAAGGTCCGACCCAATCGGTTGCTCTCCGACTTTATGCTCAGAGTGTGAGTAAAATACAGATCGAGAAACGATCAGTGTTTATATGCGAGCTATGATTAGTAATTTTTACAACATTTATTTTAAGTTCTTATAACTTCATAGGGAACATTTCTATTCTTTGATTCTTGCCTTCTTAATTAATATTTAATTTTTCTGTAATTTCCTCTGAATGTAAAGACTAAATGTAAGCGCTTCTTAGACTATTTTTGGCTTCACTCATTTCTAATTAAATTATTTCCAGTTTAACTGTGCTCAGCTCTATTCTTAAAGTAAGCTCTGAGTTAATGCTGCTTTGAAAGTCAGAGAATTCTGAAATTCACCATATTTTTCTCCAAGTGCATCCACTCGCTGCTCGTCACAGCTGGCATGAAATTGATGGAATGTGTGGCGTGGCATGGGTCAACTCTGTCCAAGCATCCGCATCATTCATCACGGCCAAAGTGCATCGCCAACGCAAAGGATTGCAAAATCTGGCATAAATATCGCGTTTACTGCTCAAAGCAAACAGCGAAGAGAATAAAACGAAAATAAATAAAAAAGTTGATAGCATAATAACAGAACGATTATAACAAAAATATTTTGTAGCTCATGGCCAATATGGAAAGTAAATAAAAATAAATACCAATCAAGTTGTCAGCATTCGAGTGGAATTGTTATTGAAATGCTTGAAATCCGTGTCAAATTCAATATTCGTTCGTATATTACTGTAGTTTTATATCTTTTTTATCTATTCGAGTTTTATTTATTTATAAAGTTCGATTTGAATTAAAATCGTGTAAAATCCATTTGAAATTTTTATTGTCTGTCAACATGGAAAACAAATATCAGGATATACAGACTCATGTACTCTACAATATGTGTGTGTGTTAGTGTATTTATGTAGTTGTTAGCAAAGTGCGCAGTGGCATAGAACCTTGTATAAAAGGACGTAAGCACGAAGTATGTACCTAAGCATAATTCAAGGATTTCTATTGCGCGCCACTTGTTGAATTCGTCATAAATAATTGATATAATCCCATTTGTATAATTTAAGGGAACATTACAGATGCTTCCATTCGTGAGACAATAAAGAGAAATAAATGTTTAAAGCGAAAACACTTCTAAAAAGACTCCTTATAAATACCTGAACAGGATTATGGAAATTGAAGTGCTTGTAATGATGGCCAATTTATTAAATGAATGTCTTTAAGAACGTACATCTGGTATATGTCAATTAAGTTGGACTACCCTAAACTCAATGAATTCTTCTGTATACTGTAGCACACATTAAATGTTTATCACGTGCTGCTGGCACATAAAATATCACCAAAATTGTGAATCACGGTCGAGTCACAAAACAAGTCAATTAATAGATAAGCCGCGTGCGCTGATAAGCAATCAGATTATGAAATAATGTACCATATATAAATATACATATATTTAGATATCTATCTATTTTTATCTAATCCGCAAGTGCAATGACTGCAAATAATTCGATAAAGTTGCTTCGTTTATTACGTGTTTTATGCGAGATCCACTCAAAATGCGACTCATTAAGTGCCTCGCCCCAGTCCGCTATACCACAAGCAGCTGCTGCGCCTTACACATACATACACATTATATATATATGAGTGTGTGTGTGTATGTATCTATCGCATTAATAATCAGCTTGTACGCGCTGCTATCGTAGTACTGCTTATCACAACAATGACGTTAATTTCGGTTTAATTATTTCTAAACACAGCCAAAACAGCTGCCGGCTAAACGACGCACTTAATTAGCCAACTTTGTTAACTGTTCATGTGTGTTTGTGTCTGTGTGTGTGTGTGTGTAAACTTAAACTTAATTAATGCTTTAAAAAATGCGATTTTATTTGCTATAATGCATTCATCGAAGCATGCCTTAGGGTCTGCTTAGGCACGGCTCAGGGTTAACGCGAAATTAATTACATTTCACTTAATGCATTCCATTATTTCTCAAGGGTATCTATATTTATGTATAACTAATTTGCAGTACAAGAATTCTTTAGGCGTTTTACTCTTAAGACAAAACAAATATTTGGCCAGCTCTCATTAGGGTTTTCGGTTTTGCCTGCCAGCGATTCAATGAAGCGCTTCAATAAGAAGAAGCTGAATACAAAAATTCCTTTCCCTTGGCAATTAAAAAAGTTAAAGGATTTAGCGAAGTGAAAGCATTTAAAAAGTCTGTCTAGAGTAAGAAATTTATGGTAGAAACTTGGGCCACATTTGCTAAGCGGGAAAATCACTTGAAAATTACATTTTAAAAACAAATATGAATACAGTGAGGACTCGATATGAGCTGAAAGGTGCATTGCTAATTTGAATAATGAACAGTTTTGTAGTTATTAAAATCGGTTTAATGAATGTATTTATATATTCTGTATTGACATCGTTTGCAGATTTATATAAAAACTGTTAAAATTTTTAGTTGTTAATATTGAAAATATTTAGTTAATTTTTTTTAAATTTAAAGTAAATATATATTTTTATTAATATTGAATATTCAAAGTTGATTCATGAAATTAAAAGCTTAAAATATAATATTTTATATACATAAAACGTACATAATATTTTTAATATATTTATATAAAATATTAAATATTTATATACAAATTTTCATTTATACATATTTTTTGTTCCAGATTTATTTAATTTATGTGCTTTCAATTCACATTTATAAAGAAATTCAATTTGAATTTTTGCATTTTTCTAATTCAATTACGTCGTGTAAATGTGCTCAATGATTTTAAACCATTTAATTACGCGTAATTCCCAGCAGTCTGCTCCCATTTTCGCCCCTAAAAAGTATGCTATATTTTTCTTTTTTTTTTTTTGTTCTTGCTGTTGGCACAGTTTTTATTTGAATACATTTTGAGTTCTGTTGTTGTTGTTGTTGTTGTTCTTGAAAAACAGCCAGACAGCGAGTAAAACCAAACATAAATCAAGCGTGACTGGACTGCCTGTTTCACATCTCTCGCACACAAACGGCTCGCATATACATATAGCTTTATTTGGACAGACGCGTCTCACGAAGCGCAACATAAATCAAAGGGAAAGTGAGAGGCCCTTGGAGAAGAATTCATGCCGCATTTGTTGAGCACTTAACGAGGATTTAACGCCCTGCCACGCCCACACTCCGTTTAGCATTAATACCATTATTATTATTTGGGGGCTGAGCATATTAATTGTGCTGCCAACGAAATTGCATTAATTTCAATTGGATTTCTAATTATGAGCAGCACTCGGCGTATGCGCAATATTTTGCAAAGCAACGCAACGAAAAAGCTAAAGATTGCTAGAATGGTATTTATTCTCTTATGGAATGTAAACAAGAATGTGTATTCCTACATATTTGCATAAATTATTTATCTAAATCGTTGCTTGTCCGCCTTTGGCCTTTCGTACGCACTTGTTGAGTTTGCTGACAGTCGAATCAGTGGGCTTATGACAGCTTGTCTCGCAGCTATTAATGTTGAGTTAACATTGGGCTTACCCACAGGCTAAACTATACATAGTTCGCATGAATCGAGCTAATTAGCCACTTTGTATGGGCACTGAATGTCAAATTTGGAGCAAGTTGCGTGGGCGATCAGTACTTGATTATCTAGGCAGTAAACATAAACATGAAAAATATATAAAAATTTGCAAGTATATATGAATATACACATATGTATTTATTTTATATAAAATATGAAAACAAAAGTAAAAAACAATATTAAATTTATTTTGAATTTATCTTTAGGTTATTTATGTTTGTATAGCAACTCCTTCAATTAGACCTATCCATTTCAACTTGGCTTACTTTAAACGGTATTACTTCAATAAAAACACTTTGGCGCACTTTGTTTTTGCTATATCACATTTTCAGTTGCTATGGCGTCTATATTTTGTATGCCCTGTATCAATGGACGTCTGTACATTGGCTTGAGCTCTAATTGAGGGGTAGTCATGCCCAAACTAAGTGACATTTCGCCTGTTTACCTTTTGTTTCGTTGATAAAGGTCAAACCAGTTAGCCTATGCAGCTGTGGGCTTCTAAATTGAAGGCAAGCAAAATCTGGGCTCTAGCCTGTTTTGTTTTCCAATGAGAAAGAGACTTAGGTTGATGTAACCGAGGGAGTATTTAAAGGAGTGGCCACGCACTTTCCTTTCACTAGTCTGAAAGGAGAGACAGTAGGTTTTACATGGAATAATTTTTATTAATTTAATACTTGTAACTAAAAGAAAATAAATATTTTATTATTTATATTACTAATAATATATAATAATAATAAAAAAGTGTTACATTTTTTGTTTAACTCTACAAAAGAGAGTATTTAAAACCATGGGAATATTTAAATTGATTACATTTGCTCTAATATTAGCTCAAAGTTCAGACTTTTTCACACTCTTCTGGCTTTAAATTCGCCCACTTTTAAGTACAGTTCAGTTGTTGATAACAGAATTGCATCAAATTAAAATTCACGCCTGGGGCATTCTCTCACATTTTACACAGCTTCCCCCAGGCACAGTTGACGCACTCAGGCTCACTCTCATTCAATTTATAAAACCACCCAAATTTAAGGGAAACACAAATATTTATTGCTGGCAAACCACTTTCCGGTGCGCCGAATCGTTTTACCATAAACAAGTCAGTGGAGTATTGAAAACAAAAATATTACGGCATATAAAGTGTCGCAAAGTGGCCATCAAAAAATTGACAGAACATAAACCACACAGATGGGCGGGTTTCCCCCCCCCCCCCCCCCTGCTCGCTCTCCTCTCGGCGTCAAACATGGGCTAAGTGCTATTAAAATATTGTCGGGCCAAACATATTTTGTGCATTTTTAGCTATTACATTTACAACGCATTCCAAAATGCAGCGCGTGTGCAGCGTGGCGTATGCGCAATTTTATGCGCACCCACGCGAGCCGCAGATTGGCGCCGTGAAAGCATATTTATTTTGTATTTACCATGTATTAACTGTCATTTGGAATTTATGTTATTTAAGCTGCAATTTATTTATTATTACAACACAAAAGGCACAAAAATTGCGAAATATCTGGCTGAAAATATACCTGAAAATGGCCGATGAAATTGGTTGACGTTAAAATAGCCAATAAAATGAGGTTGGTTGACTTTTTGGTAAAGGGAAAATAGGATGACGCTAACGTATAAAGGCATTAGTTAATTATTGGAACAATATGTTTTTTTTTTTAATAATTTCTTTATTTTTTCTATAAACATATACTTTATATGGATAAAACTAATATCATACTACCAACTGCGATATATGTATATAATATAAAAACAAACAAATATTGTTGCATATATTAACTCTCTTCAGAGTATTTCACAGTCATTCTTGACGTTCTATTCATTTCCATTTATTTTCAAATACAATTCACGCGACTTTCCCAAGAGAGAGATTTAATAATCGATGAGTTGCAGTGCAATATCAATTAACAATTTCATGGCGTTCCACTCAGCATGACCCCCTAGATAATATTGAGTGCAATATACGCTAAGGAAGCAGTCAGCTTCAACTTGAACAACTTGAGCTGAGTGGCTTTAAACCTGCAGTGCATGCAAATTGATAAATAATTGCGATTAACTTTGACCTATAGAAGGTCCGAGTGCCAACTGGGTCACGATACCTGAGCGTGTTCTGTCGTGACTGTCCCACAATCGTCGCAATCGAAGACGATTCATAAAAAATGCATAGCCAACTTGAGTGTGGACGACTAGCAATAACGAGCAGCTCATATGAGAAGGCCATAAAACAATTCTATGTAATTACAGTTAAACGAACGCTAAATGATTGATAGAAAATCGTAATGTTTTCATTATCAAATGCGAGCAACTTTTCAGTCATAGAACACAGGTCAACGATATTGAATAACCATAATTGGGAGCTTACCTTGGAAACGGCCAATCTCAACCTGATGCCAATGTGTCGATTTACAAAAAAATTAAAATTATCGAGAATTTTTAACAAATTATTGAGACTTGACTGTATATTCCTTTGATTTTACTAGACCATGCCCTTTTCCCCATGTCTACTCATAGAAATTTCAGCTTTAAAGGTAAAGGGAACTTTGAAACTGTTTTTAGTAAGAAATTTAAACCTAAACTTATGATTTTATCTCAACTCATTTTAAACGAATACTAACACAGGTCTGCTCCATAGTGAAGTAAAGTTTGTTTCTTGATTCCCACTAAATTTGTTTGTCCTGTGCAATTGAAAATCTTCTGCCCGATATTTGTGTGCATGTACACATTTGTATCTGTGTGTGTGTTATGCGTATTGTCCAATAGTCAATTTCGTCTTTTGCGGTTGCCTAATGTATTTACACGGTCTTCTGCGCGGCTGTCCAATGCGGAGTGAAATCATTTCCGCAACAACACCGAAAGGCAAATCGAAGTGGCCTTAAGGAAATGCAGCCAGCGAGCATAGCATATGCCAAAATATATGCAGCTGAGCGCACGGCGTGTCCATCATGATGGGCTAGCCGCAGCTCGAACACAATTAGCGACAAGGCGCACACAACTGTGGCTAATGTGCGCTTGGCCATTGCAATCAGTTGCATATTTGATTTGGTTAACCAACAGCTCGCTGTTTGACTGCGCGCTCAGCAGCGAGTGTGTGCCGTTAACGAATTGCAATTGGCCAACAATTATGTGGTCATAATCGAAATTATATTTAGGCATATATTAAACATTGATTCGTGGCCTAAAATGTAATGCAGCACTTAAATAATAAGAGAACATTCATAATTATATTAGGTAGTTCCTTATTATCGTTGCTCTGTTGTCTTAGCCTAATATAAGCAAATTTATATATGAAAACCTTATTCATTTTATATAAACATAAACATAAAATGGCCATTCAATGGGTTGTTATATTAATTTAATTTTTTTTCTAATTTAAATAAATAGAATAAGTGTTTAACAGTATATTCTTTACGCTCTGTTCGCGAGTTTAGCTGAAAAATCATATTCAATCGCGCTCGCTCTGAGCAAGAGCCTTCGGTTCTTTTCGTTTTCGTTTTTCTGTTGAGCGCCTTCAATTGACTTAATCGTTCTACGCTCTTTTCACGAACATCATTTCGAGAGCGATACGATTGTCGCTCACGCACACATACACATGCTCAATGCGAGCTATATATGTTTATATATACAATATAAATTTAATTTATTAATTATTTATAATATTGTATATTTCTTTATATATTTTATTATTAATTTAATAATTTATTATACTATAGTTATATCTATATATTTTTTTCATTAAAACTTTTTTTTTTTTTGATTGCATTTTGATATCTCCACTTTTACTTTGAAAAGTAAGTGTAAAATTTAACTCCCATTAATTTATTTGCATTCAAGAACAATATAAAAGTGTAAAGTAAAACCCATTAATATTTTAAAACTGTATTTTAATTTGAAAACTAGAGCCTCTGCATGTAATAAATAATGCTCAGAGTAAGCTGTGCGAATATTGCTCTCAGAGTTAATTATGCGCTGCGGAGTATTTTGAAGCTGCTGCTGCTGTTGCTGCTGCTGCTCTGCCCATGCTCATCAATAATCAGCATGCAATGAGTTTTTGAAAAGGATTTTAAATTGCATATTTTAATTGACGCTGGCTTTTGGTGCATCCATTAGGGGTAGTCCCTGCTGCAAAATCGCGCTCGAAATGAAAACTTTAAGTAAACAATTTCGCAACGCAAAACCGCTATTTTGTTTGGGCTGACTGCAGGCGCTGATTCAGTGCCTTTAGAGTGTCCTTTAACAAGTCAGGGCAATAGATATAAATACACATACACACATACACACAAGTAACCAGGCAACATGCAAAAAGTCTTTACCCTGCACTGCATAAATGCGAGCTTTTCACATTTCACAGCCCGGGATGCAGATGTGCCTTTTCTTTTCCATAGTTCAACTGTATGTGTGTGGGTGTGTGTGTGAGTGGGTGTGTCTAAGCTATTTATGCTATATTTTTTTGTTTTTTTAGTAACTGCTAATTGGCTGCTATTTATAGCGGTTTCAGTAAAAAAGGAAAAATCTCTCAGCAATTTAATTGTACTCCAAGAATTTTCCTAGTGCTGAAAGTTTTCATTTAGTTTCTATATTATAAATCTGAACTAAATAGAAAACTGTGTCTTAATTCAAAGCTTTTGTATGTATAAACAATGAAATATTTTTAAGTATTTTTCTAAATATATATATTCAACTCATTTTTCGAAAACTAATACAGATCCAATTTCATTTCATACTTTTCAGATCTCGCTCTCTATTTTCGGTAAGTATCTACAAATCACATGATTTCAACCCATATTTGACTGTGGTCAACTCACACGGAATTCCGGTAATTGAAACTGGATGAGCTAAATTGATCGATTGGCCGTGTGAAAGCCGAAATCTAATAGCTAAATTGATTAACAGCAGCTGCCTGTGACAGAGATCGAACAGCAACAAAATTTTAATTCATTTTAGGGTCTATTCTAAATTTTGTGCATTCTATTCCCAAATATTGTGTCAAGTGGCGTTGCGAACTAGGGCAATTTATTCACAATCTCTTATTCAGCTCCAACAGGCAGAAAGCCTTTTGTTTTTTTGGGTCACTTTCGCTCATGCTCATTGTGCATAAATATCTCATATGTATACATGTAAGTTCTAGTGTGTGCGTATGTGTGGGTACACATGGATTCATTGTGCAGTCGTATCTGCATGCGCATTGTTTTTCAATTTTTGTTTTGTTTTTTAGTGGTTTGAAAAATGAGCTAATATAGCGCTTGGCTGGCAATTGTAAAAGAGAAATTGCATTAAGTGAGACATTTTTGTGAAGGTACTCAACATTTTCGTAGACTTAACTGCGCTTTATTTTATTTTTTATAAAAATTTAATATATTAATATATTTATAATAATTTAAAGAAACGGAATTATCTTTAAATTGAATATGTCATTATTGATTTTTTTATTTATAATTTTAATCTACAAATAGTCTGCAAACCTAAGCTTGCTTTTGCATGTTTTTCACTCTGGTTGTTTACCAGATTTAAGCCAGTTGCCGGTAAGTTTTTCAAGTCGACAGCTGCTGTTAACTGTAATAGATCTGAAGGCCCCTAGAAACCCCAAAAGGTGAGCACAAAAAGCGCAACACGCGAGCTTCAACTGTGTCGAGCTGTTGTTGGTGCCAACTCAAGACAATTGCCATTGTTGCCGCTGAGCTGCACTGACAGCAAGAGTAGTGTGTACATGTGTCTGTGTGTGTGTGTGTGTGTGGCAGCAGCATTTTATTATTATTATGACGAGTCCTAAAAGGATGTCAACAAACATGCAACTGCTCACAGCGAGACACATGGCTAAGCTCATAATGGAAACTCATTCGGTTCAACCTGAGCACTGGCACACACATACACATACATAAAGGCGCACTCACACACACACACTAGCATACTGGCTTACCACTTTTAAGTGGGCGTGGCACGCAATGTGTCAGCAGCTTATGCACTCTGCTTGTAATTTTTAGCCTCAAGCGCCCAGAGTCCTGTCATCAGCTGCCGTCAGCCATGGCGTATGCGTAATTTGTAATTGCAAAGAAAACAGCATCTAGCCGACCTGGCGAAGATGAATTTGAGCACAGTTTATGGTGAGGAATCTCAGATTTTCACTCCTCAAGGGCTTTTGCACCAAGGCCAGAAAATAGAAAAACTTGTTGCATACTTTCGAGCGTTCGCTCGTTGAGGCTGCAAATCGAGTTAAGTTTGTAATCTAAAACGTTTTGCACCTCATGCAGGTGCTGCTTCGAGACATGTCCTTTTACCATCGACTTCTGCAAAATATTAAAGCACATATTTTTAACTTTAACCTTCTACATTTCGAATGCCCGAAGGCGCCTCATAAATTGGACAGCCGAAGACATGTGTCAATTTGAACAGCTTTAAGGCACACTTAGCTAAGCATGTAAAAAATAAACATATTTATATGTATATACATATAGTGTATCGATATATTGGCATTGATTGGCCACGGTCTGGCAGTCTGGAATGGCACAGCAGGATGCGGAACAGTAAAACGAATAGCATCTCGCTTGGCAGCCTTTTTGACTAATTGACCTGTGGACCCGGGGATGGCCCAATCGAGGAGTTTAGTTAACCGGGCTTCGGATGCGAGCCAAGGCAAATAACCTATTAATAAAAGCCCGAGAAATGCTCACGCTTAATTAAGCTATCGATTTGTGGCTACAAAACGAAAAAGTGAAAAAATAAACAGACACTCATGCAGATTAATGAAAAAGCAAAGTAATGAACGCATGAAAAAACACACGCTTTCGTTAACGTAAAATCACTTATTAATTTATACATCAAAATATATTGAAAAACAATAAATCTAAGTTGTTATGATTGAAGAGGTAATCGAAGTAATCTAAACAAATTAAATTTACAATATGAATAAATTAACATTGATTTGGGTCAAAAACTTTAGGGATTAACAATGTTATGTATGATTAAAGGTTCTTAATAACTAAATTCGTAGTCCTTTAGCACGTTTTTCTAACAATACTTGTCTGTAATTGTCTAAATATTTTATATTATTCATTAAATACTACTACTAGCTTTAAAAGACATTTAATTTTTAATAGGTTTTAAACTTTTTACAAATGAACTTTTTTATTCCTAAGTTTTATTTTTATTTTATTTATTTTTATTTATTAAATTTTTTTTTATTTTTCAATATTATGTTATAATATATATGCTATTCATTTTTAAATGTATTTTTTATATACATTATTTGTTTTGCTATAGTATAAGTATATTATTTATTAATTATTTAAATAACACGTTTTTATTATACATACACATTTTTTACATTTAAATTATTATATGGGTAAAAAATTTTACTTTTTATCATGATAACATGTTGCATTATCATAAATGAAAACATATATTAAAATATATTAAGTATAAGTTTTATTTTAATGTTTCGTATGTCTTCCTTTTTCGTTTTCATTTCTTACAGGATTTTTGCACTTCTTTGCTTATATATGTTAAACATGAAGTTTTTATGGCATACCAGTTTTAATACTTTTTTTTTTAATTCATAACAAATATTATTAAAAGCAGTTAAGTTAAGTACAGCTAAGGTATCCACACATGCACACAAAGACGGATGTGTAACAATTGCTGTTATTTATGGCAATGTGTGTTTGGCTTATTGACACCTTCGTTAGAATTCATAAAAATGAATATTTCAACATTTTTGATCGATGGCGACGGGAAAAGCGTTGGCAGCAGCTACCGACGAAGAGAAACAGTCAAGCAGTACGCAATAAACGTAATTAATAACCTTGTCATAAGCGTTTAAAGCCAAAGGCGAAGATACATTTCATTAGCGAAATTGTAAAGGGAGAGTTTCAAGAAAATGGCGAATGGGGAAGGGGCACGAAAGGTGAGCCACGGGCATGGAAATTGCGTGCATTGACAGCATGAGTAAGGCACACAAATTGTATAAGCTAAGGAATATACATACATGAGACATGTGAGTGCTGAGCTGACAGGACGGGATTTATGTAAACAGGTTGTACAGATGCCCAAAGAAGAACAAAAACTAAACTTTAACTCATAGTTATGAATCTTTAAGTAACCAATATTGGACCACAAACTGAATTATATAACACATAAACACATATGTATCTATGAAAGATATTTATTAAAAGACATCTCACAAATAGCGTTTGCATTATATTGTTTCGCATGACGACGATTCGTAACGAATCGAAAATGTCAATAACATTTGCAGAATGTGCTCACCACATGTGCTCGATAGTTCCTCCATCTAGCTGTCTGTTTGTCCTTTGAGAGTCTCTCTAAACTTAGCCGAGGGCCAACAGGACATTGGCACAGCTAACAATATATGGATATACGGCTCACTTATCGGACTATTACTTGCCACTTGCGACTATTTCAATACCTGAGCTGATTGAGAAACTTTTGTGCTGGAGGATAACAAGCCCAAACAACGAGGTCGTAACAACAATTCAAGTGGATGAGTACGGCTATTGCCCGCTTTTCCATTCATTCATGCAAAGCTTGCGACACACCTCCGGCACCTGCTGCCGCTCAGCTAATGCACTCAACTGTCCATTGTTGATTTTGAGCGAGAGAAAAATGTATGTATGTGTGTGTGTGGGTCTGTGAGTGTTGCATGTGTTTATAATTGTGCCGCTTGGCTTGAACTAGCCAAAGCGAATGTTGCGACAAGTGTCTAGACAAAAGAACTAAATGCAAAGTAAATGCGGGCTCAACAAAAATATTGTGCACATGCCATATCCCTGATATACTCGTGTTAAATAAGACCAAAAATAAGTATTGGTTTGCCATTGTATTTTTCTTTTTTTTTCAATATCTATATATGTATATATCAATGTCTTTCAATGAACCTTGACTTATGTAAGTAATTTTAGAGGGCTCAAACTTTATAAGAGATTTTCATCTTTCAAAGTTAGTTTTGAGTGACTTTAACTTAAATATTAAAATGATTTTAAAACTTAAAAATATGTATATATTTATATATTTTTGTAGTATATATATATATGATTTCATCTAAATTTGCGTTTTAAATATCAATTGAAGCCTCTCGCCAAAGTGGTCCACTTAGCTAATATCGTGTCCAATTGAAATCCAACTGCGTGCTGGCGCACAGACATACTCAAGCACACTCACTCACTCTCTCATTCACACCCGCACACACACGCATGCATATACATATATAGAGAAACAGTTTCAGCTTACAGTTTGCTGCTGCTGCTGCTGCTGCTTCAGCTACCCGAACTCTTTCCGCTCAGCCGATTGCCGACTGCAGCTTATTGCAGCAACGCAAAGTGCCCAGTGCTGAAGTGCTTAGTGTGAAATTTGCGTAAATGAGTGGTGAGAACGTTGGCCAAAGAAAATATCGCAATGAGAGGGAGTGAGAGTTAGTGAGTGAGAGGGAGAGGGCAGACAGGCAACCGAAGAACCGGCAACTAAAACAACGGTACATGCTTAACAGCAGCAATCTGAATTAGAGATGGACGTGTGTGCAGTGCAATAGTACGATGTGTAGCGTGATGCAATAATAAAAAATAATTGTTTGAAATATATGATTTTTTCCTTTTGCTCTGCTATTAATATGTGAATCCATCATTCAAAATATTTTTTGTTAGATGATTAACGAAATTCACCTTCCTATTTCGTTTTAAATTTATGTGTCACGATAGCTGAACAAGACACGCTCCCACGCACTAAGTCAAAGTCGAAGTTATTCACCTCTTAAGTCTTCTGTAGCTGTCACATTAAGGCTTTCGCAAACTGACGCTAAAAATCGGCAAACGAACAAATACCCAACCGAAGCCATGGGTGTCACTTCAACACTCACTTCCCTCGCATTTTTTCCACTCCCTCTCCCTCTCCCTTATACTCTGTTTCTGTGTGTGCCCCGCTGCGCTTCGAGTGACTCGAAATCCCCAGCAATTTGTCGCAACAACTCGCATTACATTACAAAACGATGTGCAAATAGAAATGGGGCCGGGCCGTCAGCAAACTAAAGGGACTTGGCCCAAATGGTCGCCGCAAAGTACGCAAAGATTTTTGCTGTGTTTAGCCAAGGCTTTAACGCGACTATTAAATAACCTAAAAAGAATTTACAACTATTTGATCAGCAAGAGTATATGAGAAAGGGGAGAGCAAAGTTTTCCCACAATATTTTTTGGGCAATGTGTCAGGTTTTCTGTGCTGGAAAATAGTTCTAGCTTCTAGTTTTTTTATGGCCACATAAATTGATAGCATATTGCTTATAAATGGAAAAATTTGACAAACTTAGTTTGTTGAACTAGTTGGCAAAGAGTTAGGAATTTATTATTGAAAATTTAAAGTTTTTATGAAATTTTAATTAAAGTAAAAATGGTAAATTTTTCTTGCCAAAAATATTTGTAGAAAAGTTTTTCTATACTATTTATTGCATTCTGAATATTTTAAATATATTTTAATTTAAGTATATTAAAGCTCTACCACGAATAACCGCTTTTCTTTTGAAACAAATTCAAAAATTGTTTTCCCTCTATGAAATTTGAAACTCGTGTGTGATTTCTTTTATGATTTCACAGCATGTGACCCAAACAAAATTTCATTTGCCCCGCCAACTTAAAGCCAAATATGGAACTGGTATGTTTTTTTTTTTTCGAACTTTTCGGCGCTTGCTAAAAATGTTGATTCATAAATTGATTAGGCCAAATGCGTTGCAATAAAATGGTCTAAGCCTGTCCATTATGTCCATTACATGGCAAGCAACAAGACCAACGGGAACTTTCACGCCTCTTTGGGGACTCCCCGAGCCGCAAATGTTCAAAAAGAAAAACAAAGCCAGAAAATCTGGCATTCGGCTACATAAAAAATACATTTGTGTCTGCAAATGTTGCAAATGTGTACGTTGCGTGTTGCATACTTTTCTTTTCTTTCACCTTTGTTGTTGTTTTTTTTGTTTTTTTTTTTTTTTATTTTGCTTTGCTTGTTCACAAACACGTTTCACAACACTCCCATATCGTGCTATATGAGTCTCAGTAAGTGTGTCTCTGGGCGACAGAGAAGGAGAGAATATGCGTGAATATGTGATACCGCATTTATATATCCGGTGGGAGCGATGCTATTTGCGTTACACAGCATCAGATTTCCAGTTGGCATTGTTCTAAATACCCTAGAAATTTCAACTAGGCTGGGTGTTAAATATACCATTACGTTACAAATAAAGATGATTTATTATAATTATGTTAGCTGTCAGAACAAACCAATGTTAATGCAGGAGAGACTTGAGTTTATTATTTTATTTCCTTTGTTGTCCATGGTATTCAAAAACTCAGACTTTTGCTCAATTATGATCTCTTTCCACTCTTTTATTGATACTGATATTGTCGGTTCCTATGCTAACATATTGCGAGCTTTTAAATTTTCGCTCTTGGACACATACACTCATATAAAAATATATACTCCCTCGCTTTGCTTATAATGAGCCTAAGCCCAAGTTTACATTCGCTCTCTTTTCAATTTCTATTAAAGCGAATTAGCTCCTGGCATCTGCTTGGCCCACGCACATATACTATGATATTTTTGGCTCTCATTGCTTAGAATGTGCCTGAACTTGACACACTCACTTGCTGTGAGTATGAGCTTTCATATATTAGCTTTCTTTAGCATTTGGTTCGAGGCGAATTTACGCTGCGTAACTAGCTGTGCTTTATGCGCTCGTTTGATCAGATCAGTCTTGCTTCTTCTCTCGCCGTTTGTAGCTCGTGTCGGTGAGTAAGCGGATGCAGTGACGGGCGCATGAAGACACTTAGACAACAAAACTTGAGAGAACAATGAATAATCAGAATTATTAAATAATTTAAAAGCTTAGGTTGATTTCTTTTTAAATAAATGTAAAGGTCATCTGGCAGTCGCCATGCCAACCCTTCCTGTCGCCCTAGCGGCGAATTCATTATGTTAATTCCATTGGCTTTCATAACCAGGCACTGCTGCTAGATGATTTCATGAATATTGCAAAACATTCTGAATTGTAATTAAAGTTTTCAGATGAACGGAAACGGAAACGGTGGCACAGGGCGTAAAAGCAGCTGCTGAACTCTACATCAATTGTTCTTGCATCGCCAACTGAATGATTTGTAATTTAATCGACTCGCAACTCGCCGGATATTAATAAAACGAAAGAACTTTCGCTAATTAACAGCGCAGCTTAAGAACTTGTTGCCAAATCTTAGTCAAGTGGAAAACAAAGAATTATTTAAAGACTTTCTACAAGTCCAAATGTCAAGCAAAAGTCAATTATGGGCCCAATAACAATTTTGGCGAAAACTTCTTAAAGTTAGAAATTCTGCATAGACGACCAAACTCTTTGTGTCGGCTGGACATGCAAATGTGGGCGACACTTAATTTATTTTGTAAATTCTTGCGCATATTTTTGGGCGTGGATGACTATGAGACTACAACAACAACGAAGCAAGTGTTTTCAGTAGCAGCCAAGAAATTTGTTGTTTTTCTTCATTACGGTCAATGATCAAATTATTGTGTGGGCATTTGATAAAATTTTGGGAATCTAATGCAATCAGCTCTAAAATCTAATTTCTGAGTGACGTGGGCAAAACAAGTTTGAATATTTTAATTTGATTTTTTTTTATCATAAAATTAAATTTAATATTCTTATAAAAAAAATGAAAAATGAAAATTTCTTTGGATAGATCTAATATTGTAAGGATTAACTAATATTAAAATTAATATTAAAAAAAAAAAAAAAAAAACAAGAAAAACAATTTTTTTCATAGAAAATGAAAACGTTTGAATTATTCATTCACTTAATATTATCGTAATTCCATTCACATTCCCATACTAATTACACACATTCCGTGAGGTATTTTCACCTACGCATTATTAAAACTAACAAATGCAAATTTCTTTAGGAATTTTGGGAATATGTCAACAGCATGGCGCAGCCAATTCCCACAGCTCTGAACTCAAATAACATCAGCTGTCTGGCACTTAATTTGCCATTTAATTCGATTATTTACTGTTTTGTCATATTATTATTTTTTTTATTTATATATTTTATTGGATCTGCGCGAAATATGTTTAATTAATTAACATAATTGTGGCCGCAAATGCCGAACTGTCGCCAGTTTCACGCTTCATCATGCAAATGATGTTAATGGGCTTTCAATTATGCTGATGACCTGAGCTCAGGGCTAACAGGACGAACAAATGTTCCTAGCGCCACATTTCGCACAATTCAACGTGGACGTGGGCCCCGAGACAGACAAAGAAAATACAAAATAAGAAAAAGAAGAAGAAGAAAACAAAAGTCGGAACTTTTCCGTTTTCCGTTTGCCGTTTGCCGTTTTTTAATTTGCCAGCATCAACAGTTTTGGTCATCTTCATTTTGCGCTTCCTCGCCGCAGGACCACGTCAGCGCAGTCAGTTAGCCCAGTCAGTCAGCCCAGTCAGCGAGTCTGTTGGACTTTTTACAAAACTGTCACTCGGATTTCTGGCCATTTGATTTCGTGTGTAATTACAGCATTCATTCTCTCTGTTCATTCTCTCGCTCCTCGCACCGACAAGTTCAATTTCAAGTTTTTCCGCCCGCAAAAAAAGCGAAGCTCAAAGACAGTCAGGGCATTAAGCTGAACCGGCTTTAGCTCTAGTTGGAGCTGAAACGAAGTGTGTTTTTTCGACTTGTACAAGCTGCTTTTCGTAGACGACCTTTAGAAGTGTTGCCAGCGAAATTTTCCTTTGTATACAATGTGAGCTGTTGCTGGATATTGGTCTAGTTTTTTCTGCTAATGTTTCAGCATTTGGTAGACAAAACGAAATCAGGAAAAATCTGAGGAAATTGATAATTAGTTGAACTTGGCATTCAGCATTCCGACTTTTTCAGACTTTTTAGAGTATTTTAATTGGTAGAGTTGCCATATACTTTGCATGTGATTAGTTGGCAACACTGCATGTATATATTTTAATTTTAGGATTTATATTATATTCTATATAAATATTATATTAATATTTAAAACAATTTTGTAAAGACAGATGAAAAGACAGTAAATCCCTTTAGGCTAACTAATCAAAATTCAATTAGTGATTTAATTACGCAATTCCTCTCTCTAAAATGCTACTCCAGTTTGTCAAGATGTTACAAGCATTAAACTGTATTTAGTATACATATATCCTAGAGAAGACGTATAAAGGAAACTAAGGGTATCGTGAATTTTTTAACTTTATGTAACAAACATTACCAGATTAACTTCACGTCATAATGTAATTAGATGCTTGTTAACCATGGCTAATAAAATTTAGTCCAAGATGTCTTTTCATAGGAATATACACATATGTTTAATTGCTATATATGTATATATATAAGAGCCAGATTTGTTTTTTTTTTTTTTTTTTTTTTTTTTTTTTTTTTTTTTTTTTTGAGTATATCTTAAATTGCTTTAAGCCTCTACTTACCAAATTAAAACTTGTTACTTTATTTTTTTATCATCATAATTTACTTAATTTACATAATTTACTTTATCAAAGCCCAAAATAAATATATTTTTTATTTTTAATTATATTTTGAAGTGTTGAATACATACCATAAAATTTAAATCATTGTAAAACAATCTTATATTCATTATTAAACAATTTATATAACCAAAAAAAAAAAGTTTTTTTAAATTATTATTTTTTTTACATCACTAAAAGCTTTGATGATTTTATTTTTATATTTTTTTTTCCAATAAGGTTTCAGGGTATTAGCAAGTCAGGCAGTTATCAACGAATACTTCCTCCTACTTAATACCCAGCCTCTACCCTAACTCTTCACACTGTAGCTTTATACAATTTAACGCTCATTAACTGGGCTTTAGATGCAAAAACCACGAAAGAGCTTTCAAGGCGGATTCCTTAGCTTCTACTTGGCACAATACATAGCCTAAGCTTGTTGTGTGAATGCGAAAGCTGTTTACATAATAATTAAAGTCTACACTTTTCGGGTCTACATTGGTAATTATAGCATAAATTTCAATTTCACGTCCGACGCCGCCACGCAGTACTTAATTTTCAGCCATGGGCGTGCTCAATGTTTATTTTGAGTATTTTGCTGCATTATCAACGACTTTCAATAAATTCGTGTCAGTTCGATTTATGGGCCATGATTTATGGGCCAAGCAAACAACCTGTAAATAGCTGATAAATTTTAATTTGCCAATAAATTGTTGTCCACTTTTGAGCGCAATGTAAATTCAGTTCGACTGGAAACTTAGCCAAATTTAAAGTCAGCTTGAATGTCACCCAAAAATCTATCTGGAAATCTATTTTTCATTTTCAATTTATCGCAGTTGAAGTTGAGCAGAAACTTGCTCGTCTCGCCCGTTTATCTAAATCAGCTCAGCTCTCTCATGTTTCTTTGTCCAGACGTCTTTCCAACTGAGAGACTTCATTATCATTATTATTATTATTATTAGTATTAGTATGTTTATTATTATCAGACATGTCATGTGCTCCGGTCGTCTTGTCCATCCCTTAATGGCTTCTGCCTGGCACACCACAGAATCTAAAGTGAGCCACAAAGAGAGCGTCCAGAGCTCCTTGAATGGGTTGAGTATTGATGTCATTATTGAGACATTGTCTGCGCTTGCCGATAGCCAATTGACCATTGACTCGGTCTGGCATTAATTAATTGCAGACAGAGTTCTGTATTTCAGGTCGAGGAAACAACGCCCCGAGCTAGGATATTTAATTGCAGTGAAGTGCGTTGAGAGCATTTATCATGCGTGAAAATATTCAAATACGTGTGTCAATGCTTATTCATGACTGTTGAATTTAAATTTCAATTCAAACTAAAGCCAATCAATTGCAGCAATTATTCATTTAAATAATCAATTTAAATAAAATGAATAAAATCATCTATTTTATTTTATTGTCTTAAAGTCAATTGGAAACAATTTCAAGCTTTAATTAGTTAATCCTATTTTATGATTTAAATTTAATAAGCGCATGAATTATAAATTCGTTAATATTCGTCTTTATATAAACCATTTCGGCTCTATGGGACTGCACTGACTAGAAATTAGCAACTTATTTATGCCCTTTTATATGCCCGATAGAGCAGTAGCAAATTGTAAAATATCATAAAGGCTTTAATTATTAATTAATTAAAATAAATGCTGTTTCGATTAATAAACTTGTATTTAGGATTAAGACAATAAATCAATTTTGATTAAATTAAATTTGTAAAATATTTAATTTTTATTTATATTGTATTTATTTATTTAAATACAATTTATTATTATTATATTATATTACATTTAAACAGTATTTTATTTAGAAGTATATATATATTTATAGTCAATTTTTATTATTTTTTATATTTACTTAAAATCTATAAATGTATGAAAATTGTTTATGTTTATTTTTTAATGATTGGCACGAACTAATAATGTCATGTAATACATATTTAAAGTCTATATTTATTAAATTTCTATTATATATTGTATTAAAAATGTATTATTTATTTCTTTTTTTTTTTTAATGATTTTTCCACACATACTTCTAAGAAGTAAATTGTCAAGCAATACTACGGGCTATCTTTAAACTTGTAATCAAAATTGTTGGGGGACATATGTGATATCTGTTTGCCATTTACTTTTAAGCAACTGTTGACAAAAACTTATTTGGCTGCAATGGCACACTAATAGTCTGTCAAAAGAGTTTTCGTTGGATAAACCGGAAGACAGCAACAAAATTCAATTATATATATAAATGTTTTTATGAATAGCTACAGCTACACTGCAACAAAAGGCATAAGTTCAGCAAGTGAAAGTAAAATAGCCGCTCATAGCCAACTGGCCAATGCCTGTTTGCAGTTACATTTAAGTGTTTAATGGAATATTTCGTTTTTACATTCCCATATGGGAGTATATTATAATTTATTAATAGATCTACATATTTGACGTACATACCTCAAGTCTCTATCCTCTCCATAAATACATTTACATTGACAGACAAAACTCCAGCAAGTCGAACATCATAACAACCGTAATAATAACCAATATGCCCTTTTCATGTCATGAGCGGGCATAAAACCTTGGCTTGATAAAACGCCGAAGCTGTTGCTGAAGGCTTTTCCTATGTTTAAAGCCTCAGCATTTTCCGCATGAAGTGGTTATTAGAAATGTGGCTAAAAGAGACATCAATTGCTGTGTAATTTTAGACATTTCTTGACAATGCCCACACTCTCATACGCACACAGTGACACTCCTACACTCGCACCGACACACAATGAATTATTTTGTTAGATTTTTCATAAGCCCAATATATTGCGGCTTGCGCTTAGATTGGGTTAGGCCTGGCCTATATATTTATTGACGTCTTTTACTTGAGGCCGTCTGCGTATATTTGTGCACTGGATATTGATAAATTTATATTGGATTTGTGTGCTTTTCCAGGAGTCCCCCATGCGGAGCTTAAGTGCTTATTTGTCGTTGTTTCTCGGTTGTTTGTTATTTGTAATTCGAATTTGAGTTTGAGTTTCAGCCAACGTGCAGCAAATTGATGACCCATGTGCTCTGTCAGCTTTTGTCCCCCAGCCACGCCTCTCGCCCCATTAGAGCTCGCAGTCCGAGTGCATTGAGCTGGCACGTGTCCGAGCATCGCACAAAAGTTTAAACAAAATCAAAGCCCAACCATCTTAATCTGCGCCCAAAAAATACACACAAAAAAAAAAAAAAAAAAAAAAAAAAAAAAAAGAAGCGGAGTCGAAGCACTTCAGCTGCCTAAAGCTGCTTATGTAAATGATGTTAAGTGCTCCTGCGCCTAAGAAAAAGGCTCAAAATATGTTTGCAATATATTTAGGTCGAGCCTTGGCGTGCCCTTTAAATATATTTCTTTTTATTATAATACTTAAAAAAGGAGCATGTTAATATTTTTAAAATTTTTTTAGGGAAAAGCTGAATTGAACGGATGTTCATGAAAAAAAGAAATCATAAATTATGCTCTTTATTCTTTTACTTGGTTTACCTAAGATGCACAATGCTTAAAGCTAAAAATCACATGAATACACAAATTTCATTTTTTCATTTTCTTTTTTTTATATACATTGAAATTGGTGTTAAATAATTGAAGAGGGCATTTTTCCTAATTCGTAGAAAACAGAATATTTAGGAACTACTTGGAAATATGTATGGAGCTAAAATAATAATATTAGATTATATTATTATAGCATTAGAAGCAAATGGTTGTTTTTAGAAATTTAATATTCTTTATACATATTTTATTTAATTTAATAACAATTTATATATATTGTCAAAATTTTGTTTTACTTATTTAACTTATAAACAACTGTTTATAAAATAAAACAAAAAAGCGCTGTACATATGAAATATTGAAGTGTAATTGAATAAACTTTTATCCAATAAGAACGTCAAATTTAAATTTATTTAGCATACAAAATTGTGGTATTTTCAAGGTCAAACCTGGAAATATATACTAAACGAAATCATGCAAATATTCATTTCTCTTTTTTTTTATAGATACTAAACAAAATTCATACATCTATTTGATCTCCTCCCAAGCTGTAGTTTTTTTTTTCACTTTATCAATTTCGCATACTTATTGACACACATGTTTATCTTCGTTCTTTCATTCCTTACCCACAACACATACTTTTTTGTTGTTGTTGTTGCTGTTGTTGGTCTTTTCATAAAATGTGACAAACAGATTGTAGCTAATCCAGTGCCCAGAGGCCCAGGCGTTTGGCTGCTGGGGCAACTGATTGTTGTCCTTGTTCCCAAAGGACACTTTCAATTGAATATTTTCCTTTTGGGCTCGCCGATCAATCAATGCTCAGGCAAAGGCTTTGCATTTTTGACTGCCACACGCACAAGATTCAAGTGAACAAACGATAAAAATTAGCTTTAAACTAACTTAATATAAACATCGTGCAGACTTGCCGCTAGGGGAAAAACGATTACGACGAAAGGCACACAAAAAGGAATGTCAAAAATATTTAAATAAAAAACAGAAGTTGAAACTTTGTCGCGCCCGCTGGCGGAGCATAACACAGACAATGCCATAACAATTCAGGCTGAGGCAATTTGCGTGCTGAGCAACAACAACACCACAAGCAACAACAACAACAATAAGTTAGAATTACATTCATTTCCGACTTCCGGCATCACGTAGCCGCAGCGTTGTCCACTGAAACTGGACACCAAATTCTCAACGTCCGGCATTTACAAATAGTCCGGTTTCTTTTCAGCGCGTTGGTCTGTTAATAATTATTTGTTTTGACGGTGTAGAAGGGGGAGAGTACTTTGTTTCGTTAACTTCGAAAAGGGTAAAATTGACTTTTATTAATGTGCTTCGCACTTTTGGTATGCCAACTTAACGTAATAATGCTTCTTGGCCAAATGTTTTGTCTCAGGCTTAAATTTGATATTTATTGAATAGATTTTTACACAATATTAAAAGACGACAATAAAACTAATTTTTCATACTTTTGCGGCTTGATAAAATTTATTTTTAAAAGATTATATATGTTTGCTAGTCGTATTTATTAATTTTTTTTTTTTTTCATTTTTCATAAATTTAGTTTTTAATTTACTTTAATTTACGAAAAGTAAAATTATATGTATATATTTTTTTAAATAAATACATATATAAACAAAATAAATAGATAAATTACTACGTACTTGGACCTCAAGACATTTAATCCTAAATCAAAAGCATATTTAGGCTTTCTTCCTTATATATATAAATATATATATATATACATATAAAGATGAAATCAGACTAGTTTAACTGCAATTCATATATATATACATATATATGATTGTCAGTTAAACTAGTTTGATTTCATCTTTTTTACCTCCGCCTATCTAAAGTTGAAATCTTCTGATTGGTTTCTGATTGAGTTTTTTCTGTCTGTTTGAGCAAACATCTACTGATCATTAGGCCTCAGTGCCCCCTCAGAGCTGAATTGAAACTCTGCACAATTTCTGGTCTGAGTTCTGCCTTGCTGTCGAAGATAACTCAGCAAATGTTGGCTGGAAATGATTTGTGGCCAGTTGGCCAGAGTCGCCGGCCAATTGGCTCTGGTCAGCTAGGCAAGTATGTAAATCGTGTGAGTGGGTATGCATATGTGTGTGTGTTTGTGTGAGGGTGGGTGGGTGATGAAATGTGCCGCCCGTCAGCGCGACATTTGTGACGTTTGTCAAAATTGAAAGTGATTTATCATCGTTGGCCAGCCATTGCTCCTGCCACCGCCAACGCTTCATCATTCTGTTGGGCCAACGCATAAATGACGAATGAGTTGTGCTATATTTCGTGATAATGCACGTATTTATCCCGCCAGCACTGCTGGGCCTTAGCCCTCAAGGCTTCAAAAACAAAACTGTCAAGCTGCCAATTGTGCGCCAAATTGAACATGATGAGGAAACAACAAGCATATCGAAGGGTATATCTTGTATATATTTATATATATATGCATACATATATAATAAACAAGCTATTAACACATTGTTCAACGTTGAGTAGCCTTAAATCACGCCTCATCAGACAGACCGAAAAAAAACACCACAAAGCTTTTATTTGTCCAACTTTACACTGAAAAAAATAGTTGTCTTAAAAATAATTTTAAAAATAATATTAAATTTATGAAATTAAACTTTTAATTCATTTTTATTTATTTATTATTATTATTATTATTTTTTTTTTTTTTTAGATAAATTATTTTATTCTATTTATATTATTTTTTTAGTTTTAAAATTAAATTTCAGTTATTTATTATTCATATTTATTTTTATTTTGTATCTCTTTCTCTTTAGTATGATTATTTGTTCTATATTTCCCACCAGTATTTTGTTGTGTAGTGTAATATTTTCGCATTTGTTAGTCAGGCGTAAAGCCACATTGACCACGTTTAAATAGCCTTTTGGTCAAGCTAAACTAATACATTTAACACACACACATACACACAAACACACACACACACATACACGCACCGCACACAACAGGTTGTTTTCGGGCACGGCATTGACAAGGCTTCAGCTCTTCCTCTTCTTCATCACCATTTTCTCTCTCGCTCTTTTGTGTCACACATTTTATTTGGCTTTTATTTAACAATTTTTATTCTCGTTGTGCCCGAAAGGTCATTTGTGGTTGGTTGGCCAAAAAACACGTTGTTGTTGTTGCTGTTGTTGTTGGTGTCTGCTTTATAGCACCCCGGCCATTGGCACTAAAGGGGCATTTGGACAAACACATTAGATGGCCAGTTTTGGTAGCCTTTTGGCTAAGCCGAGCACCCGAACCAGAAACCGCCGACCCCTAGACCGAACCTTTCTACGGGCCGAAAGAGCCTTATTAGATTCCAGCAGGAAAGGGACGCGGCGTAATCTTTTGTGTTTTATCAACGTATTTGATTAAACTTTGTTGCTGTTGTTGTTGTTGCTGTTGCGGCTTTGCCTACTTTGTGACTTGAGGCGTTAATCATACGCCCCATTGTGCCAGTCGATGCTCGTCGGCCTTCGCTCAGCGTTTACACATGTGCGTAGTTTTTTATTCATAAGAGACGAATAGAGACACACAAACTGTTTATTCAAGCAGAAAACTTGACAAATATTAGCAACCAAAAAAATTTAATTTGTGCAACTATCTGCCCAAAAAAGTCTCTAAGGAGCTGTAAAGTTTATATGCATATGATATATTATGATATTTACTTGTAAAGTAAATTAGCCTGAAATTTATATAAAAGATTTATATATATATATATATTTTATGCATATATTTATTATATTTTTTTTACGAATCTCTTAACTTTTCCAGGCAAATCTTTATTTTCCTTTTTTTCATTTTAAAATATTTATTAGTCTTCATTGACAACTTCATCTACATTTCACTTTCTATAAATTTACCTGGGTAAATATATACGTTATCAAAAGAATTTCACGGATACTGCTGCAGTTCATGCAGTCGCAGACCTGACTGCGACCTTTTTACTTATTTACCCGTGAAATATTGCTTACAATATTCTTTGATATATTTTAATTTTTTTCATTCATAAACTACTAGGGAAATTTCTTAGATATAAATTCTCCGAATATTTTCTTTGCATTGCTGTGCAGTAATTAAATTCTGCTCTGCTGGCAGCTGTTGCGTTCAGTTGCGCCAATTCAAATTCTCTCAGATTTCTCGCTCATGTTGCACTGATAGCAACAACAAAAAGTGGAAATTGAGAATTTTCATTCACACGTTGTGAAAAATATTTACATGCCCAATGCCCACTCTCTCTATATTGTGGGCGTGCCAATGCAAGCTGCCGTCAAGTTACGTTGATTTCATTTTCTTTTTTTTTTTTCTGCTCTCTACACTACATTGCGACAATCTTTGTCGCTGCTGTTGCCTGGCCAACAGATTGTAGAAAGTCAGATTTATTGAGCATTTATTCGCTGTGATTTCTAGAGCACCATTCAGAAATATTTTCTGAAAAAGGGCAAAGAGTGACGCGAAATGGCAGCCAACAGCTTGTTGGGAAAAACTTTGAGTCGACAAATCGAGTTGGGATTCAGATGAATAATGCGCCTGAGGTCTCTTGGGCACACAGATTGTATGGCTATTGCCTCAATTTCGGTCAAGCAATTAGGCAGCAGCAGCAGCAGCAGCGGCAGCGGCTAGACAATGTCTGTCCATCACGAAACTTTCAGTGCAAAGAAGCGAATTTATTTGGTAACTTTTTCAACTGAACTAAAGCACTCAGACTTCTATTAGAATGATATACATGTATTACGGTACTATTTAATAAACAAGTCAAAGGTTGTGAGATAGCAAAAACTAAACTGGCTAAAAGGCCAGGAAGGATATATGCATATAATGATATTCCTAAGGAATATATGCATATATATTACTTGATCGATATGGAAACTCAAAATTAATTAAATAATATAAAAAAATAATATGTATAATAATAATAAAAATCAATTAATGAATCAAAAAAATAGCTCAGCAATATGATATATATATACATATATATATATATATATACATATCCATCAATTCATCAAACTACATTTTAGTCTCAGTTAAAAAAATTTTTTCATCTTTTCCATGCTGAATATAAATTTTAAATATTTGCATTGAGGTGAAATTGGAATATCGCATATTTACTAAATATTTACATAGATAAATCGAAACGCGCACATGCCACTAGTGTCTAATGTTTTTTTTTTTTTGTTCAAGAGGTCAACCAGTCAAAAGGTTAGGTGAACGGCGCACCTGTTCAATGTATTCACATTTGTTACTTTTTTATTCAATTTATTGCACATTGAGGCAGAAACAAACGAAGGCCGTGGTAAATGATGTCATGGACTAAGGACTGCACAACACACACACGTACATACACACATACATACGCATATATACATCAATTTATTAAACAGCGTTGCACTACGGCCACAATTAAAGCCTAAAGGAATCAATAAAAATGCAATTTCAATGCAACGCCAAGACGTAGCGCCGTAAAGGGGGGTGGTAGTTGGGGCACATATGAATATATATTAAAATTCATATGCAAAAACACAAAAAGCAAGGGAAAAGAAAAATTTGTGGTGTAAATAAACTTGAGCAAAGTTTTCCGCTCCAAGCGCTGCCCTCAGCACTGCAATTCATTGCAAACGTCATAAATTCATTTTAGAGGCGGGCTAAAAAGAACCCCCAAGAAGAAGAAGAGCAATGCAAGGCAATTGAATTATTTATAAGATAACCTGAGCAGCGCAGCGTCAGAGCAGTGGGAGAAAGCCAGGGGGCTATACACTATAAAGTAGCTGCAGAGCATAGACAAGTCAAGTGCCAGGCTACTTTCGCCCAGGGGCTGAAAATGGGAGTGAGAGAAACAGAGAGAGAGAGAGAGAGAGAGAGAAAAAAGGGAGCAACAATGTGACAAAGGCAGGCGTGAAGTGTGTGAGCAAATGCAAGTGTGTGTGTGAAGTGGAGAGACTCCTTGAATAATGATAACAAATAAGCTATGCTACCTATGCAGCTGCACATTCAAAAAAAAAAAAAAAAAAAAAAAAAAAAAAAGAGCACTTTTGTGAGCAGTGCCTGACTAACAGATACCCTGTGGTGAAAATGCAGAATATTTGCTGTCTGATAATAAGGATAATATGAAAACTCATTTCTATTGAGCATGAATGATTATTCGAAAATTTTAATTTGTAATTTTCTTGGCTTATTTTTTAATTTTATATAAATTTTAGGAGAGTATTATATTGCTGTATTTAAAAAATTATATACTAAATATTTATGTATCAGACACTACCTTTAAAAACATTTCTAATGCCCTGTGATACAGTAGAACCTAATAAGCAATAATCCTATATCTTTAATATGTTTCAAGATCAATGCATTCATATATATGATAATACAAATAGAAGGTAGAAGAACAGACAAATAGACTGACAGACGTATGTATAAACATTCAGATAGTCAAGCACTGAATCAAAGTGCTTCACTTCTACTAATCCGATTTGCCTAATCAACATTGTTTATACATCATGCCATTGGCCACGTCTTCGATCAACTGCTGCATGCACATTATCCTAACCAATATACCCTTATAAACTCTTTACAATTTCCTGGATATGCCAAAATGCTACAACAATAGGCACACATTGCACTGCAGCAGCCCCTAATAAAATATTGAGAAATGCAAAAACGAAAAAATTGTCATAAACTTTGACTTCCTGCAGGCAACAGCTGAAGAGCTGAAATCCAACTCCGGCACCCGCAGCGGCATTCTAAATGCAAAGGCATCGACAGCGCCGAAGGGTGTTAAGTGCATGCGAATTATTTCCTTCTTTTTTTTGTTTTTTTTTTTTTATATACTTTTTATTTCTCTTGTTTTATTGTGTTTTCTTTGAGGGGTTGGAAGCGATACAACGTGTCGTATACGTGATAGCGTGCGTATACGTGACGGTAGTAGCAAGCGGAAATTGAATTGTAAGCAGTCGAAGGCAGTCGGAGGCAGTGGAGGCAATCAGATCAGCAAGGAGTAAAAAAATAAGTGAAGAAGAAGAGTAAAGGCTTGTGTGCGGATTTTAAGAGTTCAAGCTAATTGCAGTCATCAAAGTCTGCTTAAAAACGACCCTTCGAGAGAAATGATTTAAGTTTACTTTGCAGAGACTAACTGTTCTCTTAATTTCTCTTTTCTTGCAGAAAATGATGCACCTGAAGTCTCAGCTGAGTTACGGCTGCGCCTTGGCGCTCTTCAGCCTCAATCTCTGCATGCTGTCCAGCGCCGAGGTAGCCACGGGTCAAGGTAAGCTGACTCTCTTTGATCAGGCCTCGCAGCTAAGCCATATTCTCTATCATCTTGCAGGCGCTGCCATCAGCAATCTCTATGACAATTTGCTGCAGCGTGAGTACGCCGGACCCGTAGTCTTTCCCAATCATCAGGTGGAGCGCAAGGCGCAGCGATCGCCCTCGTTGCGCCTGCGCTTCGGTCGCAGCGATCCGGACATGCTGAACAACATCGTGGAGAAACGTTGGTTCGGCGACGTCAACCAGAAGCCCATACGATCGCCGTCGATGCGTTTGCGCTTCGGCCGGCGCAGCGATCCCAACTTGCCGCAGATGCGACGCACAGCCTACGACGAGCTGCTCGAGCGTGAACTGACCCTCAACAATCAGCAACAGCTGCTGAATCAGCCAGCCGCTGGCTACGATGCCGATCTCTCAGAGGACTACGATGCGGGCTTCGAGCGTGCTGTGCGCAAGCCTCAACGCTTGCGTTGGGGACGAAGCGTAATCACCGGCATTCTGAATCTGGGCAATAATCGTTTGGATAAAGAGCAGGTAGGATGGGGATGTAAGGAAGGATTTTAGATGGACCTGTAGCGAATTGGCCTTGAATTTAAGTTTGGGAGTCGCAAAGAGATGCGACGAAAGACAAGTGAAGACTATTCGAATTTATTGATGATTCTATTGAGATACTAAATTTGAATGACAGATTCAACACATAATAAAAGTAAATTTTTAAATTAAAATTTAACCCCCGTTTCTATCTCATCTCCCATCTTCGTCATCAGCGTATACAAGCTGAAATAGAACAATATTTGCGGCAGGCGCAAGAAGTGACCCGCATGCTGAAGGCCCTGCAGCAGGAGTACGACATCCCAGCTGGCGAACGTGCCCTTGAGTCGAGCGAAGATCAGGACGAGGAGCAGGACGAGGACAATGCGGAGTATCAATTTCAGCGCGAGTCTCGCAAGCCCATGCGTTTGCGCTGGGGTCGTAGCACCGGCAAAGCGCCAGCCGAGCAGAAGGTGAGCAAAGCCCAGCTGAAACTTATATTTTCATAATGATATCTCCGTTTCTTAACTCTAGCAAATGCCGCTAGCCGCTGCTGTTTCTTCCGAGACAGCGTCCGTGGCGCCCAAGTTACAGAACTAAATGAACAAACAGAAGGAAATGAACAAAGGACACTCTAAGCAACAACTAGGCGGAAATGTAACAAGACACACACACCGACACACAACACACACACAACACACACACCAATACAAACGCAAATGGCATACGATTCGAAACACTCGGCTGAGAAACAGTTTTTGCAGGCATTTACGGTAAGCGCAGGGAGCTAAGGACACGTTCTAAAGAATACATACATATAAACCATATATAATATACATATATACAAATACTTCAATATACATATGATATATGTATATATGTATACACATAACCGATTACGTGTGTACATTCTAATTTTGTGCACCTATTTAATTGTATAGACATTTTAGCCCATGAACTTTCTAAAGTAGCTGGAAAATTATTATAAACAAATTATATACAAAACTAAATTTTTAATATTAAAATTTATAAAAATACATATTATAATTTATATAAATTTTATCTAATTTCAGACGTTATTAAAATTTATATTCTTATTCTTTTTTATATAATATATTCAAACATAGATATATTTTTTTTATAAAACAAAACAATCTATAATTTTAAAATTTATATTATAATGTATATACATGTTTTGAAACTTAAAATTGGTTTTATTTATTTATTTATTTATTTTTTTTTTTTTTTTTTTTTTTTTTTTTAATAAAATAAGTTTCATAAAAATTTATTTGCTAAATAAATATATTATTTTTCCTCTTTTTATTCATACAGCACATATTTTAATGTATTTAATTGTGTTTAATAAATTTATTTTAAGCAACGTCAAGTTCTCCAAAGGTCCTTATCCAAACAAGCTCAATTAAATTGCCTCTCTAACACGTCAATCGTAATACCAAAGCAAAAAAAAAAAAAAAAAAAAGAAAAGAATATTAAATGTATATAATGGATATGGAAACACTTTTTTAAATGTAGCGCAAATTTGTTAAAAAAAACAAAGCAACACTTATTTAAAACAAAAAAAAAAGATTAACAAAATATGTAAAATCGTATTATATTTTGTTTAAATTTTAAGCAAATTTTATTACAGTTATGAAACAAAATGTTTAAAAAACATTTAAAGGCCCCCGAAAGGTGTATTACTGCAACAATTGTTATATTCTGTGTGCTAAAATTGAATTATATACATTTATCTAATACTATATATATACTACATACACATATAAAAATAAAAACTAAAATGAAAAAAATAAATAAATAAATATAAATATATACTATAAATAAATATTTGTCTACTAAATGTATTGAACTTTTATTGATGTATTTTTCAAAAAATAAAATTATAAAAAAAAACGTAAGCAACAACACTAAAAAATAAAAATTCAATTAAAGAAAACCGACGACCGTGGATATCCGAAAATAATAGTCGAATCTAACAAAGTCTTTTGTATATTTTATTTACACCATCATTGAAAATATGGAAACTTAAATACCTATATTTGATTTACATATGAAGAGAGAAGAACATTTTAATATAACATCTAACAAATTAAAATAAATTAGGCGATACTAGGAGGCAAATACTAGAAAGCGGTCGAACCGGGCATATATAGACATATATTTATGTGCATATGCATATAACCATATAATAAACAAACTAAAATAAATGTAAATAAAATGCTGAATACACGCAAAACATATTTTACCCGATATAAACAAGTACATACTATATACCTTTCAAAATACAGTATAATAAATGATGAAACTCTGTAGGGAGTGAACAAAAAAAATTGTTTATTTATTTACAAAATCAGTTTCTTTTTCAGTCAGGCAAATCAGCTGATTCCTACGAGCTCAAAGAAGCACCACTGTCCAATGGCATTGCTCCCTTACAAGCTATGGTCATTTAATGAAATTAATTTAAAGTTCCTGCCCGAGAGTATGCAGCATAAACTCCATGATTGAGTCTAAGCGGGTGCTGATTTCTGCTTACCTGATAGTCTAGCTGTGGTTTGAGCTAAACTTTAGACCAAGATTAATTGGGGACAAAATTTGATTGGCTATTTTCAGAAGTACCTGGCGAAAAGAAATGAGTAGCACAATGACACACGTAACATTTTACTTAACATAACAATGTTATTGCTCTGCTAAATAACACTATGGTAACATTTCAATGTTAATATACTGTTAACGAACAGTTTGCACCCTACTTCTCATTTCTGTGCGCCTGGTATTCCACAGAAATTGCTGTGCAAGTTTTGGAAGTACTAGTAGGCAAACAGATGTAAGTAGTATGGTCAAAAATGTTACTTAACAGTATATTAGCAGTACACTGTTACCTCACTTTAATTAAATAACATTATAGTAACAGTGCACCGTTACTGTACTAACGCACAGTTTGCACCATACTTATCGCTTCTGTGTATTAGTGTAATACTCTTGTTTAATATAATCAACACTTTTAAATATCAGTGTGCTGTTATAGGATAATAGGAAACGGCGCCCAACGCTCTTACTTCTTTCTTTTTCTTCACGGCTTACTACCAGAAATCCTCTTCTATTGTATAGGGTTACATTTATAAACATAGAGAACAATATATAATAATAACAGAAATTAAATAAGAAATTGTCTTAATAATAATATAATATATAATAATATTATATGGAAGATCGGGACAAAACGAGGTTCTTCCCACATATCATCAGTTTGACCATGTTTAAGAGCTCCGTTTTAAGGAAGCAGCAAGCGTCGCTCCTGGAATTCATTTCACCCCTAATTGGATTTGAATATTCATGCCTTCATTATACTGTGGTCCATAAATCTCATATTTTGGCATTTCTGTAAACGAAATATCTTCACAAAATATGTAAGGAATATTGATACTGCGAAAGACTTTCGTTCTTGATATACCATAAGGATAATCTGAACTTACAGTTACAGTTAGAGTTTACGAAAATGTTACATTTAAATATGCTTACTGTGAGGGCATATCAAATGCATATGGCTCTCTCTATTTTTAATAGCCATACCGGCTTACCTAGGAACAGTACTCAAAGTTAGTTAAAAGTGGAAAATCCTTTGCAACTGGCAAAGTTTTAGGGTGGTTCAACTGCACTTAAAATGCAGCCCAGCAATTATTAAGTTTGAAAGCCTCGAGCTCGTTGGACAATTAAGCAACAAATGCAAAGGATCATAACCATGAAAATAAAAGCAGCAGCCTCAAACCAGCCTTAGTTGTAATGGATAAGCTGAAAACGTCAAGCTAACAACATTACGGAATTGTTATGGCCATGACAAGACAAACACAAAACAGGAATTGCGTTAGCCACCTACCAGGTGCTGCATACACATATACAAACACATGTTGGCTAAGACCCTTCCCTCTTTCTCTTTGTCTTTTATGTGTGCTCTTGATAATTAACCTTTCTGTTGTAAATGCCTCGGTGTGTGGGGGAATGTGTCAAATATGCTCACAACATCCTTATCCTTATCCTTATTAACTTTAACATAAACCACATTTGCTTCGGGTCGGATAATTGCATTTGACATTGACAACATGGAAGTGCACTCAATACAAGGCCTTAGCATATCATATTTTGACTAAATATGAATATTATAATTGGCTGATCAAATTATTAATCATCCAGTAAATTACTGTAGATACCCTGTACTTTTTACAGATTGCAAATCGGGCCATGATATTACAGTTTTTTTATTGAAAGAGGAATGAAATGGAAATGCAAAATTTTAGGTGATAAATTTCAAATTTATATTTATAGTTTAGATTTTTTTTTTTAATATTTTGTACTTTTATAAAAATCCTAGATTACCATATATGTATATCTGTTGTAGGTCGAAATATACAGGGTATCTATTTATATTATTTATTATAGGTTAAGAAACTATTTCTTTGCTTACACAAAAGTATATCAGATTAACACAAATATAAGGCATACTCTTTAATTATAATATGAAGACAATCTTAATATTTGCTCACTTGGCCGAGCTGGGCCTTGGAATAGAATCCTACTTGTTGCCTGACAGCATTTATTTGACTTTCGAAAGTCTAAATCTCTAAAGAGTACCTGAATAATTTAAAAGAAATCACAAATGCAATTAAAATATGTTGCGCAGGTGCTCACACAGAGACCACAAAGGTAAATAGCAGTACAAAGAGAGACAAAGAGAGAGAGAGAGAGAGAGGTCAGAAATGTGTTAAATAAAACTTTTCTGCTGCTAATATCAAAAGTTTGATGAAGCTATTTAAATGTTATGTTACTCTCTCTGTCTCTCTCTCTCTTTCTATCTATCTCTCTCTCCCACACACACTCGCTGTGACTTGCCATTGTTGCTGTTGTTATTTTGTACTTTGTACTTAGCAAATATTTATGCAAATAATATGCAATTACTCACACGCACACACACACACGCACACAAACTCGCACGCATACACATATACATATTCGCGATGCTTGCTAAAAGCGCTCAGCAAACAACGAACTTTTTAACACACACATGCAGCACAAATGTGTCATACACGTACACATACTTAAACAGATAGACACAGGCGCACATTAACAGAAGCATTCACACACACACATGCATTGAGCAACAACAAACAACTGTGCAAAGTGTGTGAAAGGCGCGTCTAAAATCGCGCTCAGCTCTGCGTATGCAAATGGCAAGCAGCACAACACAGTTCACAATAAGGCAATGCTTGACTTAAGCATACCCTGTAAGTGAACATAGCTGTAAATGACAATGATACAAGTTAAAGGTACAGGATAAGCCATCATGATGCCCATAAGTTCTATCACTTTTACGTCTCTACTTACAGGGTATAACAGCAGCATGAAACTAAAACAAAACGGAACGACTTGCAACAATGCTTGGCTTCCGCTTTGTCATCAGCTTCCAGCGTCTGTTCACTTAAGTTTTTGAAGCAACAACAACAACAACGAGCAAGTTGAGCTGCTGTAACTGCTGTCAGTTACAGATGAAAATTTAACAAAAATAACAACAAAAGCAAAAGAGCAACAAAGCAAGTCTAAAAACCAAGCCAGAACCTAAATTAACAATACATTTTACTAATTTTTTTTACCTTTAAAATATTGTCTTAAAAGTGTCAACAATATTACTGAAAATATTATGATCAATATAATCACAGTTGAATGTACAATCTTATGCATAGTCCACATATATATATATACTACTTCTAGTTGTAGCTGACTGTATAAATCTGTTGTAGAAACATGCTGAGAACAACATGTTGCAGCTCCATCGCTCCCAACTACTAGGCGGAGTTATGTAGACTAAAACATAAAACAGCATGAAAGCAGGCGACGCTCCTACAATTCATTTCACTTCCTCATAATTGGATTTGAATATTCATGCCTTCATTATTACACTGTGGTCCACAAATCTCATATTTTGGCTACGAATCTGGCATTTTTACAAACGAGAAAGCACATTTCAAAGTATCTAAGCAATAAAAATTTGAAAATTTCGAATTTCAGTCCTTGGTATATCATTAGGATTACCTCCAGCTAAGGACAACCTTGGAATTGCGACTAACATACATCATTAACTATTTGTAGAATTTAACAAACAATTGCATCATCCATTCGTACATAAACAAGTGTATATATTTAGTTTATACATATGTACATATGCATTCATTTATATATGTATATATATATTTTCGCTTAAATTTCGTACTACTTTTATTACCATAAATGTTCCATGCTCATTATATACATATATAAGGTGTAAGGTATAAGGTTTAAGGTAAGGTTTCTTTTTATCTTAGTTATATAATGACGATTCTTCGATATTGTCGAACGATTATTTGCACACGCTGCACTACAAAAACATTGAGATATAAAAGCAGTTAAAATTGACAAAATTTTAAATTACTTTTTTGTTTTAAATACTGCTTTACGTATAAATAAATGTCTGTATAGATCTATATAAAATGGTGGTCAACTGGGTTATATCTTAGTCTGTTATTTGTCTAATTGTAAAGTCCTCAAAATCGTCCTGTGGTATGAGCCGTAATCTCATATCGTTGGCCAAATGCAGCACCGCATACAGAGCCACCGAGGGCGACAGGGAATCTGACATTTTGGTGGTGAGCATAGCGGGCAGCTTTTCGTAGATCTCTTTAAAGGTGGCCATACCTTTGGCATAGTGCTCCTGTTTTCCTTTCGGATGTGCGGGTATCGCTTCCTCCTCCATTTCGGCAGTGCTCAATAATTGTTTTTGTATCAGCGAATTGCAGCTGCGCTTGAGATTCTTCATGTCAATCACCTTGGCACGTTTCGCAAACGGCACAATCACCTTGGTGACCTGATCAAGATGCAAATACGAGAGATTAGAAATGAATAAAATGATACGATGGGTAAGATATGATCCCACGATTAAAATATTTTTAAATCTGAAACCTTTGCATCCCTCACCTGCGACGGTGCTCCCTGGAACTCAGTGGATATCTCAAGAACCGTATCGTTGGCTTGAGTCCGATCATTACATGCGTTCGGGTTATCAGAGAGCCGGAACGAAGCTAGCGCAGGATCAGCGTTTGGGAAGCTGCTCACATTCATGTCATTGGGCAAACGATCGGAACTCCGTTGGAACTCATCATTATCAAAGAGGTCAACATCATCGCCAGCATCGTCGCCGACCGCATTCATATCTCTGCCCATGACATCGTCATCATTATCAATATCATCATCCGGAACGCCGAATCGACGGCTCACCTTAATGCTGGGCGCGTAATCATATTTATAAAAGTAATTCGCATCAAAATCATATTTGGTTGGCAGACGCAATTTGCGCGGATCCCAGCGCTTTTGATAGTTCGCCTTGCGCAGCTTCGTGCTTTCATCCAGCTTGAATAGACTCTCGGTGCACTGGCCGAAGTTGATTTGCTTGCTGCGTCGCTTTGCTGCCTGTGCGGCTGCACGCCGTAATCGTGCCGCAGCAGCATTGGTGCTTTTGCCCGTTACATTATCCTGTGAAGTGATTTGAGCAAATGTATTGGTGTTGCGTGTCCTTTTAAATTTCCAATGCGATGGGCCCGCCCAGAACTGAGAGATCTGATCCATCGGCCGGTACGAATACTCCAGCTTCGAGCTGCCGTCAACCGGTCGCAAATCCTCAATCAACACAGGCTGTTTGCGCAGGACACGGCAATGCTGCAACGTTGTCCGCTCCTCGGTCGTCAACTCGTCCATCTCGTTGTAGTCCATCTCCAAAACGGTGGCCGCTGTCAACGCATTCAGATCTGGCATCGGCTCACACTCAGCATTAATGTCGAAAGCCATCGAGAGCTCACGAGGATTCTCATAGAAATCATCTGCATTATCCACACCATCGTCGTCATCTTTTATCTGCATCGGATCGTTGGCATTGCTCGGATTGGGCACATCGCTAATAATATAGCCAGTGTGCAGCGGTCGCAGAACCAGATGCTGCTGATAGTAGCGTCGCATCTTATTAACCCACTCGGCGGCTATTATCGTATGGGTGTTCTTATCATCATTATTAACTAAAGTGTAATCCTCTATCTTCTCATCCATATTTGGATTTTGCCAAAAGCGATAATTTGTGCGCAATCGCAGCTCAGAGTCTTTCGTGGGCAATATGTTGTTCATTAATCGATTGGAGGCATTAATGGAGCCCACAGTAGAGTTCAGTTTGCCAAATACTGGATCCTGCAAAGGGGCAGTATCCAGACGCGCATTTAATGTCTCCTTATTCTTGGTTATTGTGGAAACTGCTTTGCGTTTACGTTTCTTGGCCTTCGGCGCCGCTGTCTCAGAAGCATCAATGCCACCGTCGCCTCCACCTTCAACCTGGCCGACATTCGCACTATCGTCGTTATCATCCGCGGCAGCTGCATTCAGTTGCTGCTGAGTGAGCGTGCGTGCATTTAGGCCAGCTGACATACGCATCGCATCCAAATATATCGAGTCAACGCGCAATCCATACACCTTTGAGGAGGCCTCCAATGATGAACCAGCTATCTGAAATATGAATAACAATCAACAACAATTAGAATCGCATGCAACAATGAGCTGCAACCCTTACCTTAAAGTTGCTGAGCGTTTTGTGATGATGATCCAGCAAGTTGGACAACGTATCGATCAACGACAAGCTCCAGGCATTCTCCCGGCTCAGCTTATTGCCATTATATATCTCCAGGCACTTCTTTATCGTCTCATTCTCCTCGATGGACTCCAGGATGGTGCTCTCACGGGGTCGCGTTTGCTGCAGTAGCAGCGTGCGGCGTCGCGCCTCACGGCGTTCCGCCTCATCGTCGTTAACCATAGTTGTCCGATCCTGCAGCATACTCTCGCGATGGCTACCGACCGCGGAACGACGCAATGGCGTCTCGGAACGCGGTAACGTCATGATCTGAGTTAGCCCAAAACGGGAAACTAGTTTTGTTTACAATCGAGATAGGTTCGCCGCTATTCAATGCAGCACCAAACAATAAGACAGCTCTGCGCGTTCACAATAGATCACTATGTGACAAATATCACTTAATTATTGCTTGTTTCTGTGTTATTCAGTTTTCTTTTATGTCTCTCGTTTGGGCATTACGCTTGTGTTGGTAATAGTTTACAGTTGCTTTCAAACGACGCCGCAATCTAGGGCTACGCCAATTTATCGATATTTTAGTGTTGATAAACAACGTAAAAATTACGAATGCAGTATTTTTCATATCGGTCACATACTACATGAGGGGAAATAATACGTTTAAAACTTTGCGGCAAAATCAAAGTATTTCTTGGCAATATAAAGATATCTTGCAAGGCAATTATTTCGCTTACTTTTAACCTAAGTTCATAGAGCATGAAGTGCTTACATTGCTTTGATCCCTTACGTGGGTTTTTTGGAATACTCCATGTCTAGATAGGGAGTGTGATATTATTGTATCTTTTACTAAATACACACAATGTGTAGGATTAGCGATTGTAGTCCACGATCGTGCTCGGCGTGAGCTATCTCAACAAATTCAGAGAGCAATCGATTAATTATTCCGATTTTTGTATTTTTAAGTTGGCGCATTACTTTTATTTTATTTAAACCACTTAAAAATATAGCTATATACGTATATTTCACATTATATTATTTATAATTATCATAATTAAAAAATAAAAATATTTATTATTATTTATTTTTATTTTTTCATCACCATATTTATAAATAATAACCCTTTAGCATGAACAACACATTGGAACTCATTGCTGATAAGAAAGTGCTATTAAGCATATCGTAAATAAATGACTAACATCTGACGGCTGATTAGCTGTAAGCCAATCGCATATTCGTCAATATCTAAAATATTCAAGAATTATCATATACAACACAGAAAAAACAATATTTTATTGCTTAAAACAAAGAAAGTGAAGCCAATGAAAGTGAATGATGGCTGGCCTCGATACAAACGACAAAACTGCAAAATCTTGGTATTTATTATTTGTTTATTAAATTAGATTTCAATGAGATTTATACATTTTTCGATTATAATATTCATATTTTATTGTATTTTGGCGGGGATTTCAATGCAAAGAATATCCAGATTGTTTTGATCCTGAAGCTCCCATTTGACAAGCACTGAGACCTTTGGATAGCTGTTTAACACTGAGAGTGTGGCTGTATAGCGATAGGATTCATTTTTTTCTAACGGACATGTGAGGCCACTGTTGACACATGCATTCGGATTGCTGAGAGGAAATGGGATTTCAATACCCAACACTTTGCCATGGACAACAGTTATAACGGATGTAGCCTTTTCGGACAATGTAAAGTCGATTGATATTGATACATTGGTATTCCGATGGAGAATGCACTCTGCCTTTGTCGTATCACAGCCTTCGATGGTGACTTGAGTGAACTTGCCCGTCTTTGATCCACAATCTTTAAATTCTAGACCTGCACCCAGCTGCAGCACCAAAAGCAGCGACGAGATAAGCACGCACAACTTAAACATGACGTATATTTTTAGTAATTAAATTAATAGCTTTAGTGATAACACGCTTCGCATGTTTTCTCGCGACAGTGTCTTAACTACAACTGGAAAAAGTTTAAAAGCGACTCAAGCAGAAGCTAAAATCAGCTGCGCGCCTCATAGGAATGTAGCTTTGCTATCGATAATTCGGGTGGGAAAAGAGCGCTACTGTTAACTTAACATAATTCTAATTTGAACTATAATATTCTAATTCGAATTGTCAATGTTGCTTTGAATATGTAAATCATAAAATGCATTTTCCGGAAATTTTACAACTCAAATATATATAATTTTGAGCACATTTTACTATGTAGTAAAACATATGTTTGTCCGCGCGATGGTTGTTTTGCTTTTGCGCATCACTAGCTGAAAGCTTATGTTAATGATTCCAGTTGGCGAAATTTGGTTAGATTCACTTTAGCCGCGGTGAGTGCAGCATTTGGGCCGCATTTACGTTAATTTTATTTAAATACCATTTAGTAACATTTAAAATCATGTCGCAAATTTGTAAACGAAGCCTGTTGACTGCAAACCGCATCGCCATTAATGCACCAGCAGTTTTACGTTGCAAGTAAGTCTAAATCTCAGTTGTATTCACTGTTGTAGGCAGTTTTTTTAGCTGCACTATGTAACACGTCGCAGTTCACTGCAGTGTCATTTGTCAAGGTCATTGCAAATGCCGGTCTATTTGTGCTCCATGCATGCGTAAGAATAAGCTTGTGTTGTGTGTGTGTATATATATATTTATACATGTGTGTATGCGCCTCGCTGGATAATTTAGTGTTTGTTGTGCTTGAGACTTTTTATTATGTGACCATATGGATTATGGATGATATATAGACATACATACATGTGCATATATGTATGTATTTTTATCCAGTTCGTTGATTAGAACAACAAAATACTCCACAATCTGTTCATGTATACACATGTACTCATATTTATATATGTACATACATATATAATATCTGTATTTATGTGTGACATGTTTATTATCTGCTTGTGCACATGTGTAACATCTATGAGACTGCATATGCATGTCAAGTGTTAATTATTTCCTTATTTCATATATTATTCCTTAAATTACATGCATACATATGTATGTAAACTATATCAGTTACATATAAGTACCCATAATATATAACTACGGCTGCCACATGTACATTTGTACACTTTGTTTGTGTACCAAAATGGTACGTTTCTCTCTCGAATCAAATTTGGTACATTTGAGATTGGTCCCTTTGGTACTTTTGCTTTGAAACATCAATGTGCTGACGTTTTTGTCATATTTTTAGCACATCTTTCAATGCGATAATTATTTATTTCCGATCACATACGGCTGTTAGATTTGTTATTTGTGTATAAATTACGTTTTGACATAACAATCGTGTTATTCTCGAGTAAAGCTATACATATCTATTGCAGTAATTGCGAATTAATCAATAATTGAGCCATATTTACTTACATTGTTATGAAAATAATGAATTTTATAAGCTCACAGTAATATTGGCTTTTTCTATTCCGGAAACTGCTAAAACCAGAAGTCATATCAGCTATTCTGATTGCCTTCTAAGAAACTTTCAAGTCCACATGCAATTTAATTAAAATTTAAAATAGATAAAATATATATGCACCTTTTTATATATTTATCTAAGAGAGTAAATGAAGAAAAAAAAATGGAAAAGCAATCGCTTATCTCTATCTCTCATTAATCTGAGTGGGTTGGACGTCATAACGCTTGTTTACAGCTATACGCGATAAGCGTATGAGGAAACCCGACACGAGGACAAATAATACAAATAACGCCAATGTGCATCTGAACTTCGAAAGGTCACAAATATTAAGCGATATTTGACTTTGAAACGTAACCACTCCAAAGGTATCATTAATCTCTTCTCCTTTGTAGCTAACCAAAGCGCGTTTTCGAAGTGGACTAAGATAACTATTTCAATTCTTTGATAAGTAGGGTAAACGTCCGTTCTATGAAAGTGAAGAGTACAAAAAAGTAACCCGAGGGCAATGAACAATCAACCAAAATAAAATATAATTTTAATCATAAGCAAAGCATAAGCATAAGTTAAAGATTATTGACTCTTCTAGACACATACCAGACGAAACTCGTATTGTTAATAAATTTTACAAGATTTGAATTTAAATGTCGTCAATCTATCAAAATTTATAATTCAATACCAGTTAGGGTTTTGGATAGAGAATTTTCATGCGCTTTGTATTTTTGAAAAATTCTGTACCTAAAACTTTCAGATCCACATGGTTTTCCGAGGTACAAATGGGTCCACCCGACGCCATATTGGGCGTCACGGAGGCCTTCAAGAAGGATACAAATCCGAAAAAGATTAACCTGGGTGCCGGCGCCTATCGTGACGATAATACGAAGCCATTTGTGCTTCCCAGTGTGCGTGAGGTAAGTGTGCGAATCTCTAAATCAATTGATCTTACTAATCTATGCTCTATGCCAGGCCGAGAAGCGTATAATCAGTCGTACACTGGACAAGGAATATGCCACAATCATTGGCCTGCCCGAGTTCTACAACAAGGCCATTGAGTTGGCTCTCGGCGAGCAGTCGAGCCGACTGAAGGCCAAGCACAATGCCACTACGCAGGCGATCAGCGGCACTGGAGCGTTGCGTGTGGGAGGCGCATTTTTAAGCAAGTTCTGGAAGGGAAACCGCGAGATTTATTTGCCCACACCGTCGTGGGGCAATCATGTGCCCATTTTCGAGCATTCCGGTCTGCCAGTCAAGCGTTATCGCTACTACAACCCAAAGAACTGCAATCTGGACTTTGCCGGCATGGTTGAGGACCTGAAGGTGAGGATTGAAAAACAGAAACTTGTTAATTTACTAAAAACTCTCTATATCCTGGCAGAATATTCCTGAAAAATCGATTGTGCTGCTTCACGCCTGTGCTCATAATCCAACGGGCGTCGATCCCAACACCGAGCAGTGGCGTGAGCTGTCGCAGCTGTTCAAGCAGCGCAAACTTTATCCATTCTTCGACATGGCCTATCAGGGCTTTGCCACCGGCAATGTCGATGGCGATGCCCAGGCCGTGCGCATCTTCGAGGCTGATGGCCATGATTTTTGCCTAGCGCAGAGCTTCGCCAAGAACATGGGCCTGTACGGTGAGCGAGCTGGTGCCTATACGGTGATTTGTGCCGACGAGGATGAGGCAGCTCGCTGTTTGTCACAGATCAAGATACTGATTCGCGCTCTCTACTCCAATCCCCCGATTCATGGTGCGCGCATCGCCGCCGAGATCCTCAACAACGGCGATCTGCGTACCCAATGGCTGAAGGATGTGAAGACCATGGCTGATCGCATCATCAATGTGCGCGCACAGCTGAAGAGCAATCTGGAAAAGCTAGGCTCCTCGCGCAACTGGCAGCACATTGTTGATCAGATTGGAATGTTCTGCTTCAGTGGACTCACACCCGAGCAAGTGGACAGCCTGATGAAGAACTACAGCGTGTACCTGACCAGAGATGGCCGCATTTCTATGGCTGGTGTGACTAGCAAGAATGTTGAGTACCTGGCCGACAGCATCCACAAGGTGACCAAATAGATTCTATCAATGGCTGGAGCCTCACACTTATCTGCGCCTGTACGCATTTATAGGAATTGTATGCAGTTAAGAATAAGTTAAACAGATAATTGCCTTTCACCAATCCGACCTTGTACATAAGCTAAATCGTCTGCCGTTCAAATAAAGCATTCTAGCATTTTATAGTTAACAACAGCTGTTTTTAATATAATGTGATATGAATTCGTGTGTCTAGTTTCATAGATAAGCTGTGTAGCAACTGGAAGTATGAATCTGGGCCTAGCATGTACTATATATAGATAGTTTATAATAATATTCTAATAATATATGAGGTCTCATCGATTCATCGATAGCGAATCGACTATAAATCATTTTTGATATACATATGTATGAACAATTATAGTCTATAGTCTATGATCTATTTTCAAAGTAAAAATCAATTGTATTCTTACGGCAGGGTTAGAGTTATTCAAACACAGTTGTACCCAGTTGTCATTTTGTTAGTTTAATGAGCGTAACAATTAGTTTGTTTATAGCGTCACTATGGGTAATTACAAAAAGAACTAGTATATATCCAATTGTTGAAATGTACATACAATTCTTACATTAGCTTGCAAATAATACTATACATTTTGATAAACACCGTTTTATCTTTAATTTAACTAATATTATACATAGTACATTGTTTACTTACCACCCAAATAGCTAGATCAAATTCTATATTAGTTTCGTTGAAGATTTCTGACATTTAGTTTCAAAGTTGTTTCTATTAGCAGCTTCTCTCTGACTAATTTGATTACATGGTTTTGTTTTTCTATTTATTTTGTTGTATATGTATATATATATATATAACTAGAATCACGGTTTGTTATAACGATATCTTAACTTATCGCTTGGCTCACAGTACTCCTTGATAATTAGCTTACATAGGAATATATGAAATACTACGATTATTGCACAGACTGAGACCCAGAAGAGTGCGGGCAGCCCACCCAATTGATGGCCATGTTTATGCAGCGCTATTAGATGCTGTTCGTGCGCCGGAGCTGAAGATAAGAGTTGTAATTAAAACAAACAAACGTAGATATTTATAGAGACAGATAAGCCTACCCTCCACGACTTCCTTAACATGTATAGCATGATGAATTTCTTCCATGTGTTGCTTATCCTCAGTTATATATAATATTGCAGTTAATGGTTCAGTCAATTTCACAGGAAATTCTCGACGATTTTGGCTGTTGAAGAAAAATGAACATTAATTATTATAATTGAAATTATGAGATATACTCCATTCTCTACTTACGTTAGTAGGATTGGCTCATCCAGACAACCGCCATCGCATGCATAGTAACTGCGATCGGAACGATCCAATGCCACATAGATAACCGCCTTGTTGTCATCTTTAACAATGATTGTCACATTGACATGCGTTTTATTGCCATAGTTGAGGCGCCTGAAGTGAAAGTCACGATGCAAGAATTTCGGATGCATATTACATTCCAAATGTTGGTTGCTAAAACGAAAACTACCGAAGCTCAGAGTCATAGCCTGAATGACGCCCGACGCGCCAGCACGTATCAAATTGTGGCAGCCTTGCTTCTCCAACGTAAGCATCCAAGAGGACACCAGAGAATTGAGTTGATTCAGCGTGGACATATCACGCCAAAGATTCTCCGCCTGAAGCGTATGATAGCTGTCGTAGCAACCCTCGGCGTATGTCAACGCCTTGGCAATTTCCTCTCGCTTTCCCGTAGAAGACGAGCTCCCGAACAAGCCGGAAGACGTGTCTTCAAATTCAAAGCTGCGTACTTGGGACAGAACGGCATACATGGTGGCATTAATTCTATCGCCATTTAAGCTATTCTCAGCCTTTGAGGTGCTTATCGTGAAGCCCGTCGCCCACAGATCCGTCCAGACGTTAATATGTTCCTGGCGATACGTGTTGATGCTGTTAACCGAACCGGAGCCAGATGTCTTGGCGCTGAGCCTCTGTAGCAGTTTTGTCATGGCCTGAATCGAATGTTGTTCGATGTTGTCGATGGTCGCTTTCAATTGAGTTTCTGTCACGGGTTTAGAGTACTCTATGATCATTGGATAGATTATTTGTACTGTGCCACGTTTACGCAACTGTAATTTAGTTTCCAGTTGCGGCTTTGTGATGCTAATGACGACCAACTTGCTCGGATCATCTTGCGAAGGTTGCACAGTGCCCGAAATAACTTCCAATGCACTATATGTGAGCATTCCAATTTGTACTGGATCGCTACAATAGAGGGTTGTTGAAGATATATGTACATAAATATTTTATTCCCTGTAAGTTTCTCTGACTTACCTCAGCGGAATGCTGCGCGTAGATGACTTGGGCAAACGATTGCGAGGCATTATTAGATCAATGCTTTCAACTGTGTTACGTGTATTGGTAATTTGCAGCTCTTGCATAAGAACGTTGGGCTGTGTGCGATGCGCATACAGTGTGTAGGAGGCAAAGTAGCCAGAGAAACATTGAAATCTGTGCACCATTCCCGTCAAATACTCAACAACCGTTGCTTCTTTCTCGCCCGCATTGCCACCATTCGATGTGACGGACAATAATGGATAGAAGCGTATGGGTAGCTGCATGGCGCGTCCATGTTTTATATTCAGTGACGCTCCATGCGACACCTCCATGCCAATATAACCGTTACCGACATAGGGCGTGTAGTCTCTCTCGCCCGGCATCAATGGAGCCACGTGACGTATGTTTGCATCGTATTCATAGTTCTGCAAGATGTAGGGCGTTAGGCGGTCGTCCATGCACATACTGTGTGGATCTAAGACACGTACAATAAACAAAGACATATTAATTGATGATGGTATGAAGCGCGATAGATACGTTACCTTTTTGCTCTGTTGGGCTTAAAAATAGATAACGAAATATGGGTGGCAGCATATAAAAAACTATGCATACGCACAGTAAAAGCAAAAACAAACGCCGGTATGACGATAGAGTGCCTTCAACTAGACGCTTCAGTCTCCGCACAATATCCACGGTCTCGAATTTGTTTTTGGCTGATCGTATAAACATATTGATTGCGTTATAAACATTTATTTTGCATTGGAAAACAATTTTCAAAATGCTACTGATTGGCCACAAGTTGTGGCCAAACTCACAAATTTATCTTTGTTCTAATATCAAATCGATACATCGATATAAAAAACATCGTCAATGTAATAGAAGTAGTGGCATTCCAAAGCCCTCACGACTTTCAAATTCGTGTATTTATAAATATTCAATTTTACTATATAAGTCTTTATATTTTATCTTTGTCTTCCGGATATTAATATGATGAAATAATCTCGGCGTTAAATGTGAGAACTTTTTTCGAGGGCCTAAGTATTTTTCGTGTTTAGATCCTGAAAACTGAACATGATTTCGACAAATTCCAATTAGAATATTGTTATAGCATTAATTGCCTGCGCATTTTTAATATTGACAACCTACAAAATCAGGAACACTTAAATAAGGCAATACATTAAGCCTAATTCATTCTTTATTTACACAGTCAAGTAAATTAAATTTAAATAAATCAGTTGCATAAATTTCAAAAATTCGATGAACTTTGCTTTTCCTCAGATTCATCGATCGTGTTGAAGCTAAATAAATAATATCGATATTGTAATATCCATCTTTATGTTGATATTCATTGCGCAAAGCAATGTCTAACAAGCTAGACTTGTCCAAGTCTTCTTTTAAAACATGTTAAAGAAAAGACATCTTTTAATTCCATTGGCCTGTTTGGTATTGTTCATATTTATAAAATATACGATAGAATTTGGAAATGATCTTAATGATCAATCTCCAATCGAATGTTTGTTTTGTAACATTGCCCACGGAAGAATAACGCCACCAAAACTAGAATTTGAAAACGACGAATATGTTATTTTCAAGGACAAAAACCCAGCCTCCACTTATCACTATTTGGCAATACCCAAGCAACATTTTGACAGTCTGAAAGTGCTCAATAAATCCCACGTGGGCTTAGGTAAGTAAAAGTGAGGTAATTAACATATTTTAAATATGTCTTGTTTGTTTCCTATGCAGTTGAGCGCATGCAGAATGGTATGATTCGTTTTCTTGAATCAAAAAATGTGAGTAAAGAAAATGCAGTGATTGGCTTTCATATTCCGCCGTTTATATCGCAAAAGCATTTGCATCTACATGGAATTTCTCCCAAATCTGAAATGGACTTGTCCAATCGCATAAACTTCTTCATACCGTCGTTTTGGTTCAAATCCGTGAGTAGATGAATATACAATTTGTATAGTAAACAAACGAAATTATATTTAGGCCGACGATGCAATAGAATCTTTAAAACTCGCGGACCTCTAGTCATGAGAGTCAGGAGAGGCTTGAATCCTTAAAAGGCATGTATCTGTAATTATCACAAGGAACCTAAATATTTGCTTGCGTCCAATTATAAACGGCATACATTCGTTGCTCATTGTTCAAGTTTCTCAAACAGCTCAAAACATTCCATTAAGTTAGGTGTTACTGTGTAGATACATTTTCAAAAATGTGTTAAGAATTAATAATAAAAATCCTTTGCAACACAAAATTCATTAAAGATATATGAAAATTGAAACGTAATCTTAAATTTTTATGTCGTGGCACCTGTCAAACAGGGAAAACGTAAATTTTGTTGGCAACGGAGTGCCATGGCAACATTATCGATAGTTGGCGCATCTGCATACCGATAGGTATGAATGTGTTGTTACACATTATATCGATAGTGGAATCGATTGCTTTGCAACACTAAAAATCAGCACCAGCAAACGCTGAATTTTAGTTTGTTTTAGTTACAAGATTCGCGAAAACCTTTTGGGAAAATTGCTAAATTAAGTTGCAAATTAACGGATTGGAGCACTTCAAAAGTAGTGCGTTCGAAACAATGCGCAGCATGTGGCCGCAAACGTTGGAAATGTCCCGCGACGAATGTCGGGGCATGCTGCGTCGACTTGGTAGGTGATATTCTGCTGCTGCTGCCGCCACCGCCAGGAGGAAGCACTTTATGTTATACAGCACCACCAGCAGCAGCAGCTCAGCTTTCGTGGATCACGATTTTTGTTTGCTAATTGGTGCCCGTTTTGTTTGTATCGTTCATGTAGAGTTAGAATCGTATTCGCATGTAATAAGCGTTTTTCGCGCCCAAGGCTCGCTAAGCGAACCGAAAGCCAAGCTGCTCGAGGAGTTACGCCAACTGTTTCACATAACCCAGGAACGTCATCGGGCGGAGGTGCGCCGCGCTGCTAACGATGAACAATTATGCACAATTGCCGAGAAGTAAGCAATTGTAAAATGTTAAATAAGCGTGCATATTTTACATAGATATATATTTAATTGTATCACCACAAACATTTTTAGCGTCTGCGGTCCAAACACATGGCAGGAATGGTCACGTGAAGGTCGTCGCCCATATCCGCTGCTGCCTCGAATTAGTCCGCAAACTGCCCTGAGCATTGTGGCCAACGATCTGGCTGCCAAGGCGTATGCGGAAAACAGCAAACTTCCGCCACCAAATGAAACTGGGGCAAATCTAAGTGAAACGCTACGAGAACAGTCAGCCTATCAGACCCTTAAGCATGGCATAACAAAACATCAGGAGCCAATCGTGGTCATGGATGAGCCGGTGAGTGTGCCAGCGTTATATAACTTGATCGGGGGCTATATACAGAGGTATTTACTTGTGCTGCTATTGCCTCGTACGTATGTATGTGCGAATATGTATGAGCAGAGAAAGTACAGTCTGCGCCTGGGTCTCACTTGGTCTACTGTGGTGGGCAGCAAGGTAAAGCCAACCTAAGGCAAATCCAAGTCTGGCACAGGGTCTTAGATTGTAGTCTGAAAGATCTACCTATACAAGATTTAATTTACTATCAACTTATCTACTTTTGTAACCCAAAAGTTCCAATTCCAATGTAGCCGCTTAGTAAGGTTAATGCAAAATTGATTCCAACTGCCAATCTTAACTGGTAAAGGGCATTCCTTCATCTAGCTACTCCATTCGCCAAATGCTGGTGCCAAATGTTGCTTGTCGCACGGTTGTGTATTTAATTTTTATTTAATTCAACTCTGCATCGGCAGTTAACAGCCGCTGCCAGTTAACAGCATTAGTAAACTGTTAACTTACATTTTAACATGCAGCTGATTGCTAGTGGCTAAATGTTACAATCGATAAGAAATCAATATTGATCGATTTATTTAAATAAAAAACTCGAATTACAAAATTTTAAAAATATCTAAAATTGAAGGTGATTATATTGAAATTTTAATTAAGTAAGCAATACGAACTTTCAAAATTAAAAAAAAAATATATGTAAACAATGTTTTGCAAACCATTTATAAATATATATTTTGCGAATTAATTTAATTTTTATTTCTTATTTAAAAAAATTTAATTTAGACTTCTACTCTTATGTCTGACTTGTATTCACTATTCATTATTCACATTTCGCATTCATTTTATCATTCTAGTTTAAGGTGCCCGACTTGCCCAACGAAATAAAAAAGGCCACTCTAAAGCGAAAGGAGAATGAGAGCAGCGACACGAAACCGAATAAGAAACGCAATACACAACAAGATAGACAGATGGCACAGCTGCAGCAGTTGCCATCCCAGCTAAGTGGGGGCAAGGATGAGGATGGGCAACTTGTGCCTCTGGAGCAGCGTCCCAGTGCCCGTACACTGCAGCAACGATACTTCTATCAGCAGCAACAGAAACACAAACAACGATTGGCAAGCAAAAAGGGCAGCGGGAATCCGTTGGCCAACAATAGTAATGCTTCCGGTGTCGGCATCAATACGAAGCCGGCTAAGAGCGGCCGGCGGAGAGCACAAAAACAGCTACAACAACAAATGCAACAGCAGAAGCAACTTCAGCAACAGCAGGAACTACAACAGGAACAAGATCAGCAGCAGCAGCAGCAACATCAACAACATCAGCATCAGCAGCAGCAACAACCACAACAACAGCAACAGCAGCTACAACAACAGCAAGAAAAAGTATTACAATCCACGCCTCTAACAACGACAGAGCTAACAGCGCATCCAAATGCCAATCATTTGGTGCAGCCGCATGTGGAATACATTTTAGACGAGGCGCTCAAATCGGTTGCGGCCACCAAATTAAAAACGATACCTGCCGCTCGCGTTGTCTATGGACCGCCGGAGATGCTCTCGCCGACGACGCCGCGCACATTTGTTAATTCGCCCATTGTTTTCAAAGAGAAATTATCGCCGACGACGCAGACGATTCAGCCGCCACAATTGAGCACGCCTGTTAAGAAATACATTGTAGAAGAACGCCAGCAGCCAGGCGGCACGCAGCCAGCGTCCGCAAATATCTCAACGGCTAACTTGCCGCTGGCGCCACAGATTATAAGCGTTCAGCAAATAGCAGCCCCACCGAAAGTACGGACAACGGCAAGCGGCACCATTTTGCCAGCTGGCACCAAGCTGACGCCGAAGAAGATCAATCTGATCGACAAGCAGCAGCTGCCTTCCGTGCCCAACACAGCCGTACGTCTCTTGCCCTATGAGCAGCAATCGGCCGCCAGTCCAACGACGTCCGTCAACAATCTCGGCAGCAGCAAGGCTCCAGCCACAGCTGCAGTGCAGAAATACATTGTCGAGGAGCGAGTGCCCAGCCAGACTGTGGCCAGCGTGGCGAGCACACCGTTGAGCAGCGCCTCGGCTGTGAATATTATAAAGAATATACCAGCGAGCAGTTTGAACAACACGCTCATCACGCCCTTAAGCAGCTCCTCAGGGGCGCCTGTGGGGCCGCTATTTCGCAAGGCGACGGCGACAACAACAAGCACGGCGGCGACGTCGGTGGCGGCAGCTGGCAGCAGCAGTGGTTCAGTGGCATCGACCTCACAGATATTGGGCAACATAAAGCTGACCAGCGCCAGCGGCATCAAGCATGTGCCTAGCAGCGCGCTGCGCAACATCAAGATCTGCTCGCCCAACGGCAAACTGTTCCTGCAACCGGCCAAGCTGCATACGGGCAGCATCATACACAAGCTGAATCCATCAAACGTTGCCGCTGGCGGTGCTGGTGTTACTGTCAGCAGTGCTGCTGTCTCGCCCACTGGCGTCGGCACGCCCTCCTCGCCGCAGTCGTCGCAGCAGCGAATAACGATACAGAAAATGCAGCTGCTAACGCCCACTCAAGTGATCTCGAGTGCCGCGGGCGGCACGAGCAACGTGAGTGTCGTCTCCACGTCCAGCATGGCGAGCAGCGGCACCAAGGTTAAGCCCACAACATTGACGCTCGGTCCGGCAGGGGTTGGCAAGAATAATTTGGTGTTTTTGCCGACGAGTGGAATGCGAGCAGTCACACTGGCCTCCAGCAAACCCAAGCCCAGCGGCGAGCTGCTGGCAGCCAAGCCCAATGTCCTTGTGATTGGTCCTTCAACTTCTGTCAATGCGGCTAACAATTCACAGGCAACGGGAACGGCAACTGGAACGGGAACGGGCACGGGTGCAGGCACAGGCACGGCAGCGGCTGCGGCTGCGACGTCTTCTGCATTGGCAAAGCCAAAGGCGAATCAGCTGATTACTGAAGATACGCCTATAGATATCATTAATATGCCCATCATTGTGGCAGACAATGGCGCGCCAGAGACGAAGACGTCGGCCAAGTCGGCGCCAATGATGGTCCTCAATGCCACGGACTGGGAGATGGAGCTGGATCAGGCATCCAAAGCGGCAGCTGCCACGAATGCAACAGGCACAGCATCATCATCAGCAACAACGACTGCGAATGATACAAAGAGCAACAAGCAGCAGTTGGACGATGTCATTGTAGAGGATGCAGCCGGGGAGGACACGGAAAATGCAAACTCCCAGATAAAAGATCGCAGTAAGTAATATGGCGTATTCAGATGAAGCCAATTGAATTCATCAATATATATTTAGCCATAGAAATGCACGACGATGGGGACAGTGCCATTGAGTATGTGGACATGGAGCTAGAGCAGCCCATTGAGATTGAGTGTACCAGCAACATATCGCCAGAGACAATGACGACGACCACCAGCACGACCACATCTCTGAAAGCAACTATAATGCCACCCCTGGCGGAAGATGAGAAAAAGCTGGACCAGCCGGCAACAGGAGAACAGGGAACAGGGCCAGCAGCTGTAACGACAACAACGATCCTGGCAAAGCCATCGACGCTGCCATAGGTAGTCCGATGTGTTCTAACTGTTTATTTTGTTATGGTTGCTTCATTTACGCACAAACAGACATATATACAAACACTCACACATCCATACACTAACACACACACACAAAATGCCCGGTTTAATTAGGATTCAGTTATTAGTTTAGTGGACCCAAGTTCTTTAAGCAAAGTGCAACATTATAATTACTTGTAAATGTATTTGAAAAATATTTGTAAAAAAAAAAGAAAGAGGAAAAACAGAAAAAGCTTGAATATCGATTATATAATTTAAAACAAAGTCGAATTTTCGAATCTTGTTTTGAATTATTTAAACTTCTCCAAGCTGCCACCTTCGAAATATCATAAAATATTTGTATACATTGTAAATAGCATATTTCTCATTTAGTTTTTAGCCCCTCGATAAGTTCATTACATAATTCAAAACACGAAAAGAAACTGAGAACAGAAACATCAAATCATAATAAGTAAAATGTGTGTTTTAATGAGATTATTATTTTAGTTCATATATGGCCGATCTAAATGCAAAATGTAAATATTTAAGTGAAAACCAGAAAACAAACAAAATTGAAGAATTTTCAAAATGCTACAAGCCATATAAATTCATGTATATGCATCGTGTAAAGAGCAGATTAGAGATTAGTTACAAGGACAAAAGTTTAAGAAAGAAAAAAAAGATGAAGCAAGTAATCCTACACACACGAACACACTCACACGCATAAATATATACATAGACATTTATAACTACGTACGAACAGTTTAGCTCTTAAGTATTTTATGCATCGATTTTGTAAATCTAAAAAAAAAAAAAAAAAAAAACGTAAACAGTGTAGCTTTTAGATAAAAAAAAGAAAAGAAAAAAAAACAAACAAACGCAATCGAAGCGAAACCACCACAAAACGGTAAAACAAAATGTAATTATACAAATATTGTTGAACAATGCGTGCAGCTGTAAAATTTTTAACATAGAAATTTTAAATGAAATAAATATAAATGTAAGCATAAAGTAAATCTTTCAATTCATTTGAAATCGATGAGGGAATTCCAGGTATAATCTATCTGATTTTAGACAATATTGGCATGTCTATACTTTGCTTGTATTGTCAATCAATTAGATTGATAACTACAAAGTTTAGGTTTATTTATCGGGGCAATAAGTTTAAGTAGACTTAATTGAATATGCTCGCTTATGCATAGAGATGAGGAACCAGATCTTTCTAGAATCATAAAAGACAACATGAGCTTCTCTGGTTGGGTATGGTCTGGATAATTTTAGCTGCTTAGAAGGTTCCGGAAGTCTAGTTCTTTCTTACACCAATTAATTAGTATACGATTTTCTCTGCTCTAAAGATATATAATTTTGTTTAGTTCAAACTTCAATGAAAAAAAGTTTTCATAAAAAAATATTGTTGGAAATTAAATGCATAATATAATAAAAAGTCGGCGAGATATAGCGTACATAAATCAAGACGCCAAATTGCTGATATTCATCCCACAGCGTTATAAACTATTCAAAAGATATCATTTACAAGTTTTATCAAAGCTCGTTCTTGGGTGGGTGGATAATTCATTCCATTAATAATGCAAGCATCCATTTATTTACAACAAAATAAGATATTAACTAATCTCTATACGCGTTCAGCGTATTGTTACTTGATCAAGAAAAAGATGTATTTCGGTTATATAAATGATCAAGAATTTGAGGTGTATCAAAAATAAATGGCTCCAAAAGGAATAAAATTTGTACACTGTGGTCAATAGATAAAATGAAGTTATCTCAATTATGAACAAACCAGATAATTCAAATATATTCATAATTTTGTTATCTTTTGTATATATTTGTATACCATACCGCCCCTTAACACGATGATGCACTCAATTAAAAGATGCAAAACCCAAGGTGAAGTATAGGATGAGTTTTGACAGGGATTGATCGAGCTTTTACTTTTTTAGTGTATAGATCATTTGCATAGATCGATAGAAAGATAGTATGTTAGCTAAACTTATGAATAAAGGTTTCAGTTGCGTCCCAAGGCTGTGCCATGACCCCAGGCTGAGTTGGCCGCTTGACGTGGAGGTGCTCTGCTCTCCGGTGGAATACCAAAGCCACTAATGCCGCCAGATACGTCCGGAGCAATACGTTTTCTGCAACAAAAAGAAATTGTATTAAATTTAATTCTAGTAGTAATTAAAATATATATAAAATGCAATTATTAATAGCAAAGTACAATTAAAATGGGGAGCTGCCCATGTCATTTTGGTTTGCTTATTCTGATTGCAATTTCACGACAAATTAATGTCTATGTATGTGTTCCTTGAAGTGTGTATGTGTGCGTGTTATGCTGATGCCGAAAAATAAATAGCTCGCCAACTATTTGATACTCGTTACAAAGCATTAAATGATGAAAAGAGAGCAATGAGTCGGCAAGAAAAAAAAAAAAATCGTGCCTTGTGGAAACTGATAAGAGCATCGGACCTCTCACTCGATCGCACTGAACGCCATACGGCCAAGAGGCTCGCTAAATGAGGGACTCTCTCCTGCGAGCCGAGGGAATACGAAGTTGCTTAGGACAGCAACACAATTCCTTTCTAGATTTTTCCAGTTGACCGATTCCATATGTTGTGCGCTTATATATAAGCATAATTTATGTATATACTTACAAAAATTCGGGTGTCTCGAGAAAGGCATTGCCGCCCAGCTCCTGTGGGTATTGGAATTTGAGGAAGTAATAGACGTGCCCATTGAATATGCCCACCAGTGAGGCCAAAGAGCCGTGGAAAACTAGCTCGATGCCGGCTAGTACCCAGGGTAGGTACATGGCTTTGAAGCGACTGCCGAACCAGAAGCTAACAATGACCTCCTTGTTCAGTTGGCACCAAATGTAGGTGATTGCAACGACCAGCATGTCCATCAGAAAGTATACGTTGAATAACATGCCGCCGAGATTGGCTAGCACTGCAGTGATTATCAATAGATATAGGTAGTCGGAGGGGCTTCTCGCATATTGATCCTTTTCCAGATTCTTGCTGTACTGCGTTATGAAGTAGCAGTTGATCAGAAAGTGGAAGCCTGTCGCTCCGCTCAGCGGAAACACGAACAGAGAGGTGATGCATCGCCACAGCTGTAACCGGGTCAGAACCAGCTCACGGGATAGGTACATATATTCCATTGGCAGCAGACCGAATCTGCAGAGCAGGCTCATGCCGATTGTGGCTGTTAGCCAGTACCGTGTGAAGCGAGGCAACGAATGGTACCATGTCCCAGCGTCCATCTTCCTTAATGTTAATATACGATGTCTTTGAATTTGCAAAACAGTCTTTCACTTCCAATTGTTGATTTACGTGTCTTTATACAACAGTGTGGCTGCATAACATAACTTCTAGAATACCAAAAATAAAAAACGTATGCTATATAGGCAAAAAAAACTATTGTGATAGTTATGTGTCAAGTAATGTATATATTGACCACATAACATGAAGGTGTACAAAATTAAAAAATAAATTTAAACAATCTTTTTATTAATGTTTAGTCATTTTGTATTAAGTGACAATATTTGCCAAATTAAGAAGTGACATTCAAACATGTATAGCAAGTTACAGTTCAGTGGAATTTATCGATTGTTTGAAAAAGGAGCGCGGCAAATTTATTTCTTTTTAAATATTGCATGTTCATGTTTTTCTAACTTTTTCATAAAAATATTTGTTTATGGTTTCAATTGTCAAATCTGAAAGCATACTGTGTCAGAGCTGAACAAAAGTGAGGCGCTGATGCGAAACTAATGTAGATTGGGCGATTTTTAAGTGGAAATGTGGTGAATACAAGGAGAATGAAACGCAGGCATATAAATTGATAGCTGTCAAATCAGTGTCATTCCTAACTGTAAGTGGTTAATTTTTAGTACAATTTTTTGCGAAAATCTATTCACGTAGATAAACCACGCGGAAAAGAAGTAAAAATATTTGATGTGCGCAACCAACTGTAAATATATGAAATGTACGTTAGCCCTCACTGAATTTATAGACCTATGTATAGGTATATCTATTTGTATCTGTGGTCCAGCTGTAAAATTACTATTGCAAATAATTTCTAGTAGGTTAAATAATATTTGTATTTCATTTGGAGATAAGAAATCTAATGCGAATATAGAATTTTAGTCAAATTCAAATAATTATAAAGATACACAGAAAGCGAATGAACAGGTGCTCAAACTGTTAAAGATATCTCAAGCTGAATTCTCTAACCAAACTTGGTTACATACTTATTTTTATCACATTAATAAATATCTAATTTGGGTTTCTCTACTAATCTAATTTATAATTTTGGATAATACAATTTATTAAATTGAAAGCAAAAGTTTTTTGCGTGCAAAGTGTGTAAAAGCAATTAAAAAGATACATTTCTATGCAAAAGACAAAATGTATCTACTCTTAATACAGCAGGCACAAGACGCAATACACACATCCACACACATGTGTGTCTGATTTGTTGTTGCCTGTTGAATTTTAATACTTTGTGCATAATGTGGCTACACACTCAGCAGCGAGAGCGAGAACGAGACAGATAGTGACATAGGATACGAGTGCGAATGTTGAAATGAAAAGAACGAGCTAATCAAGTATTTTTTTAACGGTTCAATGTGTGGCTGGTTTACGTGTTGTGTGTATGTGTGTGTTTGTGTGCAACTGCTTGCTGTTGAGTGTATGGGTGTGCGAGGCCACACCCACCATTTAAATGCAAAATGGATGATACAACTACAGACGCATGCGCTGCCAGCAACAACACGCCCACATGCGCGAATGCTCATTATGAAGTTCTTTGCTGTTTTAGTAGCTGTTGACAAAGTGCACAAACACACGCGCATACAAATGTATGTATACATATATATGTATATCAGTATGTGTGTGTGCGGGGCTTTATTTATTTACGCGTTGAGCTTTTGCAGCGCCTTCCACTCACCTGGCCCGCTGTCATTTTGTTGTCGGCGTTGCCGTTTTGCTCGCTCATTTCGTTGTAATGTGCACACATACACATAAGCATCCTTACACATACATATATATACAATATATATATGTATATGTAAATAATATGATATTTCTCATGTACATATGAGAGAAGTGCTGAGCCTTTTATATTCTTAACTGGAACAGATTTTATATCATATTCGATATGCAAATATTGAACAGATGAGAATTTATATATGTATATAAGTATATAATTTACAGATATGACTTTTATATGCATACATACTTACAAACTATTTGTTCCATGGGAATTTTTGACTGCGTATCAGAAATTTGACATCCATCCTAATTACAGTAATTACTTGATTATGAAATCTCCCAGGGTGCACAACAATTCATATCCCTTTCAAATATACATACGTACAAGCGTAATTATGTATGTTTGTATGCAAGTACTCATGTAAAGGCCAAATACGACACACTCTTCACATACGTAATATATGTACATACATACATACATGCGTATCGAGCACATATTTACATACACACATTATGCTTTTTACAGTTTTTCACATTCCTTCAGAGCTCGCTATCTTCGTCTCACTCTTTCGCTCTCTCGATAATAGCGCAGCGGGGCTTGGTAGGTTAACCTAACAGGGGGCACCCAAAAAAATAAAAAAATGAAGTAAAAGAAAACGAAAATAGAAAAAGAAAAAACTCAAACATAAATGAGAACGCAAAAAGAGGCAAATCATAAGAGGAACGTGCGCCGCCAAATTGCAGTACAAATATGTACTCGTTCAGGGTGTGGGCCGACGTAGGGGCACACACAGCTTAGAAAAAGGACAGTCCGCAGATACTGCAGCTGTCAAACATACACAAACATACACATACACGCGCACAAAACTACAGCTATGGCGTTAGCATTACAAACATGCACACGTACTCACACTCTCTTAATATATGTACATGAGACATATTGCTGCGAGTCGCTCAGAAACAGCCCTCAAATTGTGTGACTAGGGAACGCGGCTGGCGTTGTCCAATTGGTGCTAGCGAGAGCGAAAGAGAGGCGTCATGTAATGATGTTGATTAATAATGATAATGACGTTTGTGTGCGCTCGATGCGCTCGCTACTCTCGTATTTGTTTCATTTTTGCGATTTCGCCTCTGCCTCAGCCATAACGGTAGTTGCTCGTCACGTAAGAGCGAGAAAGCATGAACGCGCGCATGCCATCCATTTGAGTTTGGAATCGACGATGGAAGCCCGTCGGCAAATTGAAACATAATAAGGCTGCGAATGCGTAGGTGAGGCAACGGTAAACGGACATTGCCATTTAGAGTCCAACCAGCCGCCAGCCAACCAGTCAGCCCGCCAACCAACCAACCACCATGTTGATATGCGAGCTCACTTTTTCGCTGTTTGCCTTAACTTACTTTGGCTCATAAATAAAATATTTACATTACGAAATTGACGTCTTCGATGCTCGGTCGCATTTGCATGGTTCCTTTTTCTGCGGGCTCCTTCGGTGCACATTAAACGGACGACAGCTTTCACCTAGCTGTAGGCACGCGCGCGTATCTGTGTATGTGTGTGTGTGTGTATTTCTCTCTCTGTCGCTCTCTTTCTTTCGCTTACTCGTTCGCTTGCTCTCAGTGTTTATGTGTACTTTGTAAAGATTCGCATAAGAAAATACAAAATGACCTCCAGCAGTGAGTGGATTGATTAGTCTAGGACCAAATACTTTAGGGGGCGACCCAGAAAAACGCTTTGAAGTCATTTCGGTTATTAAATTTTGAATACTTACTTAAGCGGCACCGCAAAGACATCAAAACCAAAACGGATTTTAATTAACGGAACAAACATCTCATCAGGAGCATTTCAACATCTTTGCTGCGTGAGTCTCAACGTTTTGTTTATCTTCAATTTGTTGTTGCTTATCTAAATGTTAATGGATTTTTGTGTTAAGCTAATAATCATAAGTAAATCTACAAGTGTAAATATCTTTTACAGCTAGACATAGGCCAACTTAATTTTATGTGTTTATTTTGCAAATATTTTTATATTTTATTTGATGGCTTTTGATTATTTTGGGAGTAATTTGATTTCTATAGGGTAAATAAATTCACTTGTTTTAGCCTATATTTCATGAGATTTTTAATATTTTAAAGTGCATTAGTTTTAAGAGTTTATTTAGTCTTATCAACAAATGCTTTGAAATGGGTTTCTTAGCTAATAGTCAGCTGGAATAAGCTATAGAATTTATATGCGATCTAATGAATATATGCCCATATTTACAAAAGCCGTAACATAGCCTTTGAAGTCTAAATCACATGCAATTTGGATCAGCTCCGAATTCAGATTTTCTTATCATTTAACTCTAATGAAAGAGTTTGATTTTGAAGAGAACCCAGAGTCCTGTTAATTAATCCTGTATATCCGACTATATGCGGTAGATACATCGTTGAACATTCTTGTTGTGAATTTGTGGAGTGTAGAGTGAAAGCGTTGCGAAATGGATTTTCATTCAAATTGATGATGATGATGAGAACATCCAGCAACATTGCGATTTCACTTGACCTAATTTGTGCTGCGTAGCTGAATGAACTGATTGTTGAGCCTCTTTCACATTTGAAAATATACCTATGAAAATTCCAATTATTTGAAATTCACTCGCTTCATTTTGGTTATTGATCTCTAATTTGGATTTGTTATATGAAAAACGTATGATATCTTTTATTATTATTATATTTTTGTTATGTAAAATTAAATACTAATATTTAATATTGCGACATGAAAGAGTTAAATAGTCGTATACTCCCCATCCTTCTTCAGATATTTAGGTTTTTCCAGAATTTAGTTTATTTAGTAGTTAACTAGTTTATTAGGCACAAAGAACTGTTATGGCTGCGCTAACAAAATACTATCCACTCTAATGCCTCAGGGGATAACTGCAGGCCCTGCTTGAAGAGGAAGCTTGTAGATGTTCAGGTGTGTGTGTGTGTGTAGGTGTGCCAAGTGAAAGGAAAAGTGCTTTGGCCGTTAGCTGAGCGCGCACGAAACTCTATCAGGCCGTCGTGCATCAATTGTTAATGCCACAGACAGACGCCGCATGCAGCTGACTGGGAGCAGGATGCGAGCAGAAGTCGCTGCCACGTCCAAGGACTGCTCAGCATGGTGGCCGCAACTTGAAGTCGATTCGCGCGCTTTTCAATTTTTAATTGGGATTTCTGATGTGCTGGCACTGCTCCTGCTGGTGCTGCCCCACGCATTGCCTCGGCGCCTTTGTTGACTCAGTCGAATGATAGCATGTCTTGTGCCTAGTCCTTGTCACGTGGTGGCCAAATGCGAAATGCGCTTTTCAGCAAACACAAAACACAAAACACAGAAAAACCCGAAGGAAGTCTTGACTGACTGAGCGCGTTCTTTTCCCTTTGGGGGTTCGAAATGTTTACACGATTTTTCGTGGTTTTCTGACACGGGTTCGGCGATGACGACGACGACGTCATTGTGACATTTTAATTGTTTATTTGCCCAGCCACAAGAGTCCGGAGAGTCAGAGTCACAAAGAGAATCCTGCCACAAAACTACGCCAGCTCCAGCTCCAGCTCCAGTTCCATTTCCATTCCCATTTTCAGTTGCTGTTTCTGTTGATTTAAGTGCTTGTTGCCTGTTAGGTAATTGTTCCACAACTGCCACTATATATATATACACATATATATATATATATATATATATTTGGACAAAGGATTTGCGGGTGAGGAGCTTTACCTTTTTTGATGCATGCATCCACTTTTTCGTTATTATAAATATAAAGTACTCTACTTCAATCTCTCCTCCTCTCTCTCTCTCTCTCTCTCTCTCTCTCTCTCTGCTGTTTAGTGTAAATATTTGTTTTTTATTGCCATTTGAAGTGCGTCCTCAGCATAGTTTATTATTAATGTTATTCACATATGTCAAAGCAAAGGGCTAAAAATATATCTATATATTTATTTATGTTTTCAGTTTGTTGAAGTAGGCATAAAAAAATTAAAAATATACAACACGTTAACAATATTTGATGCACCAATAACGGTATCGTTTCATAAGTCATTTAGCTTACACATATCTCAACATATCATATACCAGCTCAAAATTTAGTTATTCCAACAGACTTATCAAATAATCTTTCATAAACGACCCATTTAATCCACCTCCGATGCCTGCTTGGGGTTCATAAAAAGTGCACAATAAAAAAATCTACTCGAGAATTTCGCTACATTTTGAAACACAATGGAAAGCAACCACCACCAGAGAGCCAGAGATCCGCAGCATTCACTTAACCAGCTTTTAGCCCGAACACCCTCATCTGCGCTAAGTACCCAATCAAACAGTTATGCCTAATAAGCGACGGCTGCCGGCGGGAGAGGCGTTACATATGGAACTTTATTAGATAGGACTTCCTTAGATTAACTTTTCAGCTGCGAGGATGTTGAATACTCTCCACTAGTCTCCTTTAATATTATTTGCTGATCGGCTGCGAATACACTGAAGAAGATACAGTTAAATGGCTTCCTTTTGTTCACTCCCCTCCTCTCGCCATATCTTTTATTGACCATTATATTTGTGTTTCATGTTAAATGGCTGCTAACGACTGCATTAAGATGGAGACAGTTAAATGGCTTCCAACTCTCCAGCTCAGTGATTCTCTTGTGCTCTCCTCTTCACTCTCTCCACATCTGTCTTTGGTCATTACATTTATGTGTCCTAAGATGGCTGCTAGCGACAGCATATATGTATATGTGTACATATGCAAATTTATCAGCTACCCAAGTCTCCACTATTATCAGCTCTGCTCTTTTCTGCTCTCCATTTACTGCTGTTGGCTGTTGTTGCTTTAGTTGAAAACAAACCGAGATGTCAATTTGTCTTACTAGAAATGGCGGCTAGCAGCTGTCTTTATTTTAGTTAGTTTTTATTATTTATTTTCATCAATTTAATTATTGCTGCTTTTTGTGTAAGATAACTCTAAACTTTAATTAAAATAGGTAAAATAAATAAATAAAATGTAAGAATAATAAATTAGTAAACATACATATATGTAATCTAAATAGTTATTAGATTCTTTGTTATTAGTTTTTTAAATGTAAAACTAGATTAAGCTGCCACTAAAGGTAGCAGTAAGCTCGTTAATAAAATATAAAACTTTTTACAAAAAAAAAAAAAAAAAAAAAAAATTAAATTATTGAGAGGCTCAATATGCCGGTCTATACATATTTACATCTTGACTCTGCACTTATTTATTTGATGTCTATATTAGACTCATACATTTGAGTGCTGCCTAACTCTCCACTACAACTTTTTGCTCTTTGCAGATATTATTTAGCCAGTTAAAAACTGACATTCATACATATATTGAAATATATACCGCAATCACTCTACATTTTCCATTTCAATTCCTTTGTGCCGTTGTATCAGATGCACGGGCACTTAAATGCTGCCCAGCTCTCTCTCATAATGTTGCTCAGCTCTCGTTTCCATCGTTCCCCTTAACTCTACACTTCGCTCGCTGGCTGCTCTACAATAAACTCCGAGAAGACTTTGCAGTCATTCAGAGACAGTTGTCAAATTCTCCACAATTAGCATAGCTCTTCTCTGCACTTCGCTCGTTCCTCTAATGCTGACAGCTGTTACATGAGTGAACTTTATTAGATGCAGGCACTTAATGGCCGTGCAACTCTCCACTCTTATCAGCACAGCTCTTTCCTCCCTCTCCCTCACGCCCGTTGGTTGCGCTTGTATTAGGTGAGATGTCAACCATTTTTGGATAGTTGCTCTTGCTTTTTTTTTTTTTTTGTATTTTGATTTTGATTTTTTTCCTTGGGTGCGGCAAAGGGGTTGATGCGCCCGGACGCGTCTGGCTGGAGAGCCCTAGACGATTTGTAGCAATTTTTCAATATACAATATACAACGCGCATATATCGCTGTGTGTAGCCATTTTTGGAAGCAACTGTGCTCGGCTGGTGATCTCGTTGAACCGTCAGTTACCCTCGGGGCCCAGTTGGCAGGCGATTCAAGTGTCCAAAAGGTTTCGAACTGCTAGTGGGAACTTGCAGCGGGGTTCGTTCGTTTGAAAAACCCGCAATTAAGTATGCGTTTTTCGTTGCTGTTGCTGTTGTTGTTGTTGTTGTTGTACTCTCCCTATTTAGTGTGCCTGCTGCACGTTGTTGTCGATCCGTGTAACTTTTGTTTATTTCGGATAATTGCAGTTACTCTCACTCCATTTTTGTTTGCCTTTTGTGCGCTCCTCTTGCAGCTGCTTCATTTCGACTAAAAAAAGGCTCTGTCTGCTCTTTTCTATTGATATGCCACACGGCGAATGCTTAATATAGTTTTGTCCTCCTGTTTTACACTCGTACTCCGCCCATTCAATTCATTTTTATTTCAATTTTTCTAAGAGAGACAGGCATAAAGAAATCATTTTTAAAAACACTTGAGTATTAGTTATATATGTAATACATAGATATATTGGAAGATTATATATAAAAGCAAGAGTTTTGTATAAGATGTTATTCCTGGAGCTCTTGAAATCTATGATTATTTTTGTAGTCAATGTTAGTTAAAGGAAAGAAGAAGTAAGAGAAAAGAAAAAGTAAGAGAAAGGATTAAAGCAGATATATAATGGAAGGTGATAATACTAGCGAGATAGTTGTAATCTGTAGTCTGTATATATATATATATATATATATATATATATATATATATATATATATATATATATATATATATACATATATATATATATATATATATATATATATATATATATATATATACATGTATATAGTATTATATTCAGTTCTTATAATACATATAAGTACATCTATTTATATGTATGTGTTAGTAATTAATTTTTGTTGCAGAAGCATTTATTTCAAGAACATTTAGCAACATGCAAAGTCTGGATAAACAAACAACGAATGCGCTCAGCCTATAAATTAAAGTCTACCTAGTGGCAAGAGGGAGATGGGACGAGTGTAGAGATGAGTAGAGTGGAGAGCGGGAGAGCGAGGCGAGGCGGTTCGGACTGCGAATGACTGTTGGCAAATTGCGGTAAAGTAAATGCGAGCAAAACAAAAAACAGGTTGCAAATTGTAAATTACTGGTCTGGTCTTCCTCTTCTTCTACTTCTGCTTCTGCTTCTGCTCTTTCTGCTTCTGCTTCTACTTGTTATTCATCAGCCATACAGTGCTTCTTCATGCAGTGTTGCACTTTTGAAGGCAAACAAAATGGCGTCTCAGCGGCTCATTTGATTTGTGTGGCGTGTTGGGCTAAGCGCGATTCGCGATTCGCGTGTGCCGCTGATCATTTGGCGAGCGACAACAAATTGCTACCGTTAGGTTTATCGGCCAGTAATTGCACATTGCATAAGTGTGTGTGTATGTGTGTGAGTGTGATTGGAATGGAGTGCATACAGATGTATGCAAGCATGTAATGTATGTGAATAAAGAGAGAGAGAGCAAGAGAGAGAGAGGGAGTGAGAAATAAGCCACCCTGCGTTATGGAGCGCATCTTTTGTCAATATTTGTGCCGGGCATGTAAACAATTTAATAGGCTGTTAGTTTGGCTGTGTATTTAACAGATATGGAAAAACCGCCGCTCGTCGACCACTTGACAGCTGTTGCAATTTACGCTTGATCTGAGCGAGGATTGCTCCTGGTCCTTCGGGGGTTTGTGTGCCGAGATTCTGTGCTCTGCAAAGATACTTAATTCATGTTATTTGCGCTAAGCAAATAGTTTGTTTAGCGTTTTCTAAGCAGCGGCAGGAGCAGCGGGCATCTATTACTCATACTTTGTACTCCTGCTTGGGGGTTTTCTCATTTCCAATTAACATCTTGAACGATTCAAATTGGTCGAGTATTTGTTTAATTTAATGAGCTTTACACTTTTGTTGCATGCTAGTGCATAAATAATTTATAAGTGATTCACGTGGGGCTTGCGCATAAGGTGCATTGCCTGTGCTTAATGCTTACCTGGGTTCAGGTAGGGTTTAAAGTATCTGACTTTTAAATAATTTGAACTAATTGACTAATAAAGCAGAAAACAGTTCACTGAACAAGTTCCCTAGTTCAATTGAATGAGTTCTCAATTGAATGAGTTACATAGGTATACTTTTGCATTGAACTTTATATTGAATTCGAATCTAAAATTTACGTTTTTAATTATTTTCGAAGATTTTTCAACTTAAACTTAATTATTCACCATAAAAACTCTCACATATAACTGGAAAATGTCGAAAAATATCAAAAAATTACTATTTCCCTATATAAATATTTATATATTTTGTGAAAAATGTTAAAAAATACGCTTAAAAATAAGAAATACAACCCTTGCGGGAATCGAACCCGCGACCTTTGGATTAGAAGTCCAACGCGCTATCCACTGCGCTAAAGGGTCGAACCGTTACCAAGTCTCCCAACACCCATTGATGTGCTACATAAAGACATCATTATGTACTACACCAAAAAGTTGAAACAGAACCACAATACCACATAAAACAAATAGAGAACGAAATAATATAAGAGAAGTATAAAAAACTTGTCTCGACTCTATACTGTTTTTTTAGTAAACAAAACATTTGGAAAACAAACAGTTTTCGGTGCGACCGAGAAAACAGCTATTTAAATATTCGTATTTTATTAATAGAACCGAAAATTCGGCTGTTTATCCACTCAGTGTGCTCTACAGATAAAAATACTATATATACATATCTATATATATGTCGGTATATGTGCTCGAAAGCATAAATATGCGCTGCATTTGCATTGGCCAAATCGATAGAAAGTTTTGGGATTTGTTTGCTAATGATGTCACCACAGCGTAAACAAATTATTGACGAATCACATATTGAATGTATGGGAATACCGATAAGACTTGAATGAAGTATATAAATTATCCGTATTTGAGTTTTTCATATAACAAGCTTTTGACTGGAGATTATTGAGTTAAATTTAAACTACATATGATTTTTCCTATTTTAGTAAAGCTTATTATAAGTAAAAATGTTACTTAATAAAATACAATTTTTTTTTAAGCTTCTTGAAATCTACAATCATTTACGTAATAAGTTATAATCTAGAATTCTAGTCGGAAATAATAATACTAAAATTATTTGGTGCTTTTACTTCGTGTTTTCTCTCAGTGTATTAAGTATAAGCAGAAGCATATAAAATATAAATTTTTAATATTTTATAAAAAAAAAAAATTGTATAATTTTTCTCTCAGTGTATGCACAGGAACCCTTTTGAATCCACTATAAATATTGATATTAAGCTTAAGCCAAAGTCAAACAAAAAATGTATATTATACAGTAACTGAAAGCTGGAGCTTTTCTCGCAGTGTAAGTATCACACCCCTGATTCTACGGAATGTGGCCCCGTATCCGACGGGGCATTCAAGTGCTCAATTTGCCCGATTCTCATTTTCATTAACATTTGCATTTTGCGCTTGCCCTTATCGGAGCCGAGATCTTCATGCGCTTTTTGGCACTCGAATGGGTAGTCGGAGCTAGTCAGAATCAGGGTTGCTCGGGGATATATATAGAGTTAAGTTATATGGGTTACGTGACTTGCAGCAATTACTCAACGCCTGTTGTTCTGTTGTGGCTGTTGCTACTTTCAGTTTGTTAACGAATTAATCAAATCGGAGCTCGCAAGGCTCGACTCGAAACTGGAAACCCCAAACTTCTGGTCAAGTGCTTGTCTAATAGAGTTTTCGTCGAAAGGCGAAAATGCCCGCAGGTAAAGTTCTTATCGTTATCTGATTCAGCTGGGCTTTTAGAGTAGTGTCGCTCCCTCTACCGCCCGTTATCCACTCTCCACTCCACTCTTTGTTATGGGGAGTTTTCTCACTTGGGCGACGCGTGATTTATCTATTCCTTCCGACGTTTTTTTATTGCTGGAAGTCCTTGCCGTATCTATACCTACGCCAACAGCCAGTGTCCGGGCTGATTATGCAAACATTTCTATTCGCTTCTTTTTTTCTGCTCACTCGAAACGGATATTAAATTTTATTGCTTCTGTTGCCATGACTTTGACTTGGCAGTTTGAGTTCATTTTTGAGCTTCGCCAGTTCCATTGTTGCTTTTGTTCATTGAGCACTGAAGTAGTCGCCCGGTCAATTAGCCTCAACATCCCACACTCCCTGTCGCTCCCTCTCTCTCTCTCTTCATATCCCTCTAGTTGGAATGTGAAGTATGTGCATTTGGCCTCTGCTAATGGCAGCTCCTTCAACTGGCGTGGGGCAAAGAGTGGCAAAAATATTACACATACATTTGGAGTATATGCATTAAAAAATATATGTATATATTTTTGAAGTATGAAGAGAGAGGCAAATTATATTAAAATGTATAATTTTGCACATTATATTTTTATAAATTAATATTAAAATGAAATTATTCAGATTGTAAAGGATTCAAATACAATAAAAATTGTAAAATATGGAAAAAAAAATAATAAATAAAATATAGTATACTCTAACAAATCTTACAATTATAAATAATAGCTAATTAATTTTAAATTTTTCTTAATTTTTTTTTTTTTTTTTTTTTTTTTTTTTTTTTAACAGAGTTGTCGAATTATTAGTTTAAGTTATATTGTATAAGCTTTAATATTTAATTATTTATTTTGAATTAAGTTTGATCCTTCCAAATATGTATTATTTATTTATATTACTTATATGAAATATCAATTCAGGATACACCTATATCTAAAGTCTAAGCCATTGAACATTGTCTACGTGGTACAGTTGATGTTTATATGTATGTAAATATATAAAAGTACAGTTTGAGACTGAGTTAACTGTTCTTTTCATTTACCTCCCATCAAAAAAATTCCTTTGATCAGAAGGGCAAATGGCAAAATTTATTCAGTTGCAGCTGCTCTGCTCTGCTGTGCTCTACTCCACTCCAATCAGTTGACGATCGGAAATGCCTTATGGAAATGTTATGCAGCAGTCGAAACGCCTCTTCAAGCAACTCCCTCAGCGTCTCGAGATCGGCACGCGCTCGAGCAACATTCTTTTTGCACATGTTCCATCATCAGCCATCAGGCATCGGGCATCAGGCAATTTAATTGCTACATATGCGACACTCAGCTCACCTCACAAACGCCTCCAAGAGAAAAGGAGGCAAGGCAAGGACACGTTACCCTCGTGCCTCGTAGACTTTGCTTTGCTTACGCTGCGGCTGCCGCTACCGCTGCTGCTGTTGCTGCTGCTGCTGCTGTTGATCCTTCCGGTGGCGGATCGCACAATGCGCCGGCTGAGCACTAAGACAGGAAGCAATGTGCGCGAAGGAACAATTGCTGGCTGAGATTTGTGATTTTGGCAGAGGCGCAGCTGCTGCTGCTGCTGCTGCTGGGGCAGCTCCTTAAGTGGGCAAGCAGAATGATCAAATGTTGTACTTGTTTACAGCTTACTCAATGTTGATCGCGATGATCATGATGCTCATGATGATGATCAAACCGGTTGGCTCTTTTGGGCGTTAGCCCAGTGTTCGCTGCCTGACATTTGATTTCACTCTGTGCCGCATTTTAATTTCGCTTTCGGCAGCGGAAATGCTTTTTTCCAAGGCTCGCATAGTTCCACGGTTGTTGACACGCGATCCTTGGCCAGAGATACACTCGGTCTCTGGATTCCTTTGGCGGTTTCTGGTACGTCTGGCGCGTGTTTCGGCTTCCGGTTAATTATGTTCCACAAGCGAGCAGCTAAACACAATTATTATCGCTCCTTCCTACGTAATTGAAAGCGAAATTTTATGCTTTCGTTTGTTTCGCCTCGCTCCATATTATTGTAAATGAAATGCATATGCTTTTGCTTGCTCAGCCTTTGTGCTCGCATCTTGATGTCCTGCCATTGGCTTCACTCCTTTGTGCTTCAGCTGTCAGTTGCTCTTTGTCTCTGGCCTGCTCTCTGCCCTCTCTCCTTCTCTCTCTCTCTCTCTCTCACTCTCTCTCTGTGCGTTTGTGGGTCTTTCAATCAAAAAATGAAGAAAAAACTAAACAACTGCTCATTAATTGTTTGACAATCCTGTTTCCCCCGCTTCATATTACACCTTTGACTCGTGCCAGCTTTTGCTTTACTTGCCTCAGCTCTGGCTTCGTTGTAATTCCGAGAAGCGAGCACATATGTGAACACAGAAGGGCATTTAAGTGCTAAGCTGTTCTTATTGACTTCTAGAATGTAAGTGGTAAAAGTGATGTGAGAAAGAAAGAGAGAAAGAGAGAGAGAAAGAGAGAGAGAGCAAGCTTAGACGAGTTGATAAACCTAAGAATTGTAGTGAAATTTTTCTCATATCTCAGCATAGTATATTTGTGATAGAGACCCATTGAAGTATTTGTTCAATTTTTAAAAATTCTGCCAAAATTTGGTAAATATCCTTCGCATATGTGAGATAGGTATATATTTCAATTTTCAATCCAAAATTTCATACAGAAAATATTTTCAATTCGAAGCAAAGCTTTAGTTAAAACGTAACAAAATAATAAGACAATTTTATGAGGTTTGCTTTTTTTTTTTTGCAATTTCGTTTCTCCAACTTCCACGTTACTCTGGCTTTGTTTTTTTACCTCATGTTAATACATATTAACAAATTGGCTGTTCACACGCTTGTTTAACCGTTTGTCTCCCCTCTCGCACCTCTCCCACATTTTAGTTCAGTAACACTTTCAGACTGCTTTGCATAGGGCTAATAAAGAGATAGGCGGGAGGGCGGTCGTGTAGTGCATGTCAGAAACACTCAGCTCGATGTGTTGGTGGAAAATTGTGCCGCTTGTCGCTCTATTTCCGGTTATAAAACGCAACAGCAGCTATATTAACACTTCCGGGTGACAAATGGCTCACGCAAGGGTTGAGAGTGCTTAACAACCTGCAAACAGGACAAGTCAAACGGTCCAAGTCCAAATATAGCAAAAAGCGCGTGTCGGGAGCCCGAGGACAACAATTTGATCCCGTTTAGTGCTCAGTTCTCAGACCAAATTGCCGCTTGCCCAGCCCAGCCAAGCGGCGTCCAGCTCAACCCTCGTAAAGGAACTGCGGTTAAGCGTATTACGCAACATTATGACATTCAGCTACTCAATAAATATGCGACACGCGACCCAAACGCCAACCAGACAGCCAATACAATTATAATTGCAACAAATTGAACGACGCTCCCGGCACGCGTCCTATTAGCTCATCTTCCGGTAGTCGCACTGACAGCCAAGCAGCCAACCAATGCCCAAACACCCAGACACCCAAGCTAACCAGCCTCTGAAAAGAACTGGGTTGGTTATTGTCTCTAGTTGCTGTGTTCAATATGTTTGAATGTTGTTTGTTTTAGTGTTTCATCAAGAAGTGTTTCTTTTAGAGCGCTAGTCAGTATGTGCCAGAAGAATACCCTGTACATATATGAGGGTAAAGTATGAAGGTGTTATTTATAAGATTTTTAACATGCACATAACATACTGTAAGGAACGATGTGATTATTTATCTATTTACTTTTAGGTGGTGTGTAGCATGCTTGTAATGATGTACTGTAAAGTCCGGTTATAAAGACTGCCCATAGCGACCGCACGGTTCTTGCTGGACAAACTTACATATAGGAGCAAACTTCTATGGTTAGAGCGTCTTCCGGGTACAACGACGGTCCCTTGAGCGTCGTTATAACCGCATTCCACTGTATATGCATATAAAATTTATATTATACCTGTATATTATATATGTATGGTACATAGAACTTGGGTTAGCCGAGCTGAATTGGGTCTTCCTTTTTTTCTGACTCTCTGCTAGTCCCAGTCTATGCTTAGTCTATGCGCTTTCCCGGTTCGATTTGGATTCAAGGGTAACTGCTAGTCGTGTATACACCCCAGTAGAGCACTCATACTTGCTTGTTTCTTTTCCTACTACTCAAGTATTTGGCGTATTTATGCTGTGGCTGATTTATTGGTTTTTACTTATTTCCGGTCATGTCTGCTCGAGCATTGTTGGCCGGAAAAAGAATTTGGCGGCAATGATGTTTAAGTAGTTATTATTGGCCTGTTGATGACACGTTTCGGTGGCACTTGGACATCGACTCGAGTTGAAGTTAACAGTGGGTAAACAGGGAGACATTACAATGTAAGCCACAGCTGTGGCGGCAGTGGACCCACATGCGATGGGATGAGCATTTGCTACTCTCTCGGTATTCCAGGGTTGTGGCGGGTCTAGGCTTAGCCTGCTAAAATATGCATTGGTAGCTGAATAATTTTGTTTGTGCATTGCTAGCTCGAGAGTTAGTTCCCAGAATATGAGTCTAACATAAGATAACATCTGATTATAGTAATCATCTGTTTAATTACCAGAGCTCGCCCTGGATGCTGGATAATGGATAAATAAGTTGTTCAGTCATTGTTCGATTTGCTCAGGCATAAACCGCAGCTGCTGGTCAGCCGCAGATAACAGAGCGAGTTGCCATTGTCAGAAGTTGCACAATGTGAAACAGATTTGCAAATTGCAGCAGCCGAGGCTGCAATCAAGATCAGCTGCTGTCAGTAGTTGCCATAGTTTCTGACTATGCAGCATTCACTCATTATTTACGCACCGTGCTGAGACCTGTCAAAATACTCCGTCAGCACATTTGGCCCGACTGCACTTGTGTCCAATTGTTGAAATGTTTTTGATCCGCACCGACATCGCTTTGCGCTACCTAAACGGGAGAGGAAACATTGGGATCAGACTGATGCTCTTAGGCTACCGAATCGCCCATTGTGAACGGCTGGCAGGTTAATGAGGGGATTGGGCGTATTCCGACAAAAGGATTAGATCTAGAGGTTGCCGTGCTTAGTTGCTTAATTGAGCCAAAATGCATGCACAGCTTATTAAATATTTGCTTCAAATATTTTGGTTAAATTATGAAAGGGTAAACACTTGTTGGGCCGCGGGCCAGCAAGGATATACAGAATCCTGACTCGAGCAAATAATAGACAAATAGAAAGAAAAAGAGATCAATTCATAGTGGAATATCATTTCAAGGACTCCTACCCACAGCTATTGGAAGTAGTCCAAAAGAGTTATACAAAAGAAAAATAAGAGAGATATAACTCTGTACACAAATAGTGAACGGGTATTTTAGTTGGCGTGTTGCATTGTAATTTCTGACAGCAATGGAAATAGTATATGATAATATCTGGTTATATATATAAATACAGATATATGTATATTTGCCTCTTTATGTTTCTAAATGTACATATGCAATATATACATATGTATTTATCTAATAGTCTAATAATTATATAAGAAATATTATATATATATCTTAAATTTTTTTAAATTTTTTTGTACTTTGCTTTATCTCTTATCTGCTTTGTTTCATGTTTTCCGTTACATTCAGCATATAAACAATTTGTTGTCGCTTGATTCTGATTTCATTAGATTTATTGTACCTAATTCAATTTAATTTCATGAAGTGAACAATGCCATTGTCCAAGGCTCGTCTGGCTGTCTGTCTGTCTGTTCCACATGAACTGCATGTATTCTGTGGCCAGAGAAGTTACATTTGTAATATGTACTCAGGGTTAAATATTATAGAACTATTTCTAAAATTGGCGCTAACAAATAGTACAGACCTCGCATGTGACCTAACGAAATTATATAGTCACGAATTCAGAATAGCATATATATTCTATAGTTTATATAATTTATAAAATTTATACTGATTTTCCTTATTTTATAAAAGTCACAGACTTGGATTTTAAAACATGTATTCACATAGACAGATGATAGGCTTATCATCGGGATTAAATATCGAGCTATTATCTATGCACCTATATATCATGTATATGCTGCAGTTTTCTAACTTTAATCGGAACATTTTGGAAAAGTACAAAACTTTTTTCTACTGTTCGATTACCAATTTTAAATTCTGTTTATGGCAAATTAAAAAAAAAGTTTATTTTAATTTTCCTCAGTTGTATATATATGGAGTAGTGCGAAATGGAGCAGTATTGACTTCTATACATAAATATATCTAGCTTACACTATAAATAATTATTCAACTAAATGAGAATTGACTACACATGAGTGAGTTTCAGTTTGGAGTAGATTTTTATATGTATACTTCATAACGACTACTTAACTAGCATAATTGATATGTGGATCTATTATCGTAGTCCAGACACATCTAAGATTATCTGTAATGGACTTACAACTGGGTGCCTCATACATAAATTTGATTAGGAATTCGCAGGAATCGCTGCTGCCTGCGGCTTCTTCCCACTCGATTTCGTTTTCGCCAATAAATTGTTGTTTGTGAAAATATTTCCATTGAGCGATGTCAAGCGATTAATTTGGCTCGCTAAGCCACAATTTCCGGCAACGCCTACCAGAAGGCGAACGCGAACGCCCCCTTTGTGTGACCGCAGGACGTTGAGAGTTGGCACATCAAATCAAGAGTTGCTGTCATGAATGAATGCACCATGAAAATATGACAAGGGGAACGGCAAGCGGAGGGAGAGCGGGAGACAGAGATAGAGAGAGAGAGAGAGAGGGAGATGGGCGAATAAATGCCAAAATACGCTGGAAAGCCAATTAGGAAAAAATAAATCACGCGTCATGTGTGCGATTTCTTAACAGCAACGCCTCTGCCCAAAAGGACGCAGTGTCAAACAAAGCATAGCTAGAGCCAGCTTCTCCCCTCCCCTCGCCCCACGCCCACTCCATGGCTGTTTTGTGTCAGCCAACCCCTCAGCCGAGCTGAAGGAAGACGAATCTGAACAAGTGCCAAAAGCTGATTTCACTGTAATTACAATTCACACTCGCAGCATATTCGCAGCACTGAGGGACCTGAATATACCCCAGTAAATGTGTTCTTTTTGTTTGGCAGCACTTAAGCAACGCCCCCACCATCCCAGCCCGCCCAAAACCAGAGAGAGAACGGAGCAAACTTTTTCTCTGTGTGTGCCAGTTTGATGATGGCGATGGCGATGGCGATGAGCAGTGGAAACCCACAAACAGACACACCTACTAACCGAGAACTCTTTCGACGGTCGACTGTTGACTGGGTGGATGAGCTTTGCTGGCGGCGCCCACACTCAGAACCCAGAACCTTTTCGGCTGGGTGGTGCGCCGAACGCGTGTCAAGTCTACCACTAAGTAAACAAAGACCCCAGCGCAGGGTTAGCAATAGAAATGTCACAAACAAACCGATTAAACAAGTACTTTTCAAACAAAACACTACAAAAAAATACACCCACTCCCTCTCTCCCCTCACTCCCCTCACTCTCTCACTCTTTCACTCTAAGAAATGTCCGAGGGTTGACAAATTGCAATCAGCCAGTAGAGCAACCCTTTAAGCTCGAGTTCAATAAATTTCTCTACCTTTAAACTGAGCATTTCCATAAGTTTCTGGTCACGCGACTTCATTGTCCCAGCTTTCGCTCTCCCACAAAATTATGTTAATGCGCCCTAAGCCTATTACTGTCAATTAAATAGTATTTCAATGGCTTTCCATTTTTTATCTGCCCGGGATCTGGGTGGGCTTGGCGCTCGCACTCACCGACAGAAGCTGCGCCCGGCAAATGTCAAACGCACAAGATTTGCATCAATTAAGGCGCTTAGCCTGGTCAACAGGTAGCCAAATGCAATTTTGATGGGCTGATAACAGATTTTCGAAATATTCCCATATTCCCAGCCTTATAAGTAGGGCTTAGAAGATTGCTGGATGAGCTGTGGGAGTATATAGTGGTGCTGTCATAGGATAACGATAACTAGAGTTATTGAAGCTCATTAAAATTATAAATATTATTTAGAGCATTGTATTAACTAAACTAAATATTAGCTAAAAATGATTAAGGCCCGTTTAAAGCAAAGACAAGCTCAGTGCCTAAGCTTTAACTAAAAGCAGATTTTATGGACTTAGGCAAACGGGCATGGCTATATATAAATCATCTAAAAATATGAATGTGGTAAGACTAGAATATACATACTTAGAGCTAAATGTACACTCTCTTGCAATAAGGCAATAGTTGCATCAAATGAATTTACGAAAAAATTATAACAGAACAATAAAAAAATAGTGATAAATAAATAAAACAGGATTTTAAGCATTGAGAGTACTAAAGAAAAAAGAAATGTAAAAAAAAGTTAATATACAAAAAATAATAAAATATTTATATAAAAAATTATTTGACAGAACAACAAAAAGTAACATCCATAATAAATTTCAAATTATTATATGTACAAATATAAATATAAATATTAATAAAATAAAAATATAAAAAAAAAATAGTAGTAATAATAAATATATATATATATGCAACAAAAATAAATAAAATAATAAATAAAATTGTAGTAGTAAATACATAGTATATAAAAAAATAATAATATTAATTCGTTTGGACTCAAAAAATTCTTGATAAAAATATAAAAATAATAGTAAATGTATAAATGCAAAAAAAATAAAAATAAAATAAATAAATAAATAATATAGTAGTAGTAATAATAAATATATATATGCAACAAAAATAAATAATATTGTAGTAGGTAATATAAAAAAAATTAGTAGTAGTATTTTTTCTGTTTGAGACAAACACTTATTGATAAACTCAATATTTTAAAGATAATTTGTAACGAATATTAAGATTAATATATGAATACTTATCAATGAATTATCAATTGGATTACTTAATTAATACCTTTTTGATCTAATAATTATTGCTCAGTACTACTATTTTAATACCCGCAACTTGAAATATTTATAAAATCGCAATATATACATAAAATAAGACATATGTACATATATGTATATATAATTCGTAATTAGATGATTAGATGATTAGCTGATGAGCAGACTAGTATAAGATCTAATTTGCTGCTGTTGTACTAAGCCAGTAAAACGATTTGCAGCTCGCACCTTAGCCATGATCCTAGGTCTACCAGAAATTAACCTTAAAATTGAAGATTTACACCTTGAAGCGCAGATTGTCAGATATGCATGCATTTATATAGAGAGAGGCAGAGGGAGAGTCTACGAACATATATGGCATGCATGTGTAATTCCAATGAAAATTACTCAAAATCAAAGGAGATGCGCAGACAATGAAATATGCGGCCATCTCGTCCAAGTTACTTGCATAATCTGCCGTAAGCCAGGGCGATTACACGGCATTGTGCAAGAGCGGGCAACGTGAATGGCCGCAGCAGAACGCAAGCTATTGACCCACAGGATCCATTGGCCAGGCGACCATACTCGAGGGAAACTCAACAGCTGCTCGGTCAGTCCGACTGCCGGACTGCCGGACTGCCGGACTGCTGGACTGCTGGACTGCTGGTTGGGTGTTTACAAGTGGCGTGGGCGTCTCTGTGTCCGGGCAACAAATATCCGTCCGCATTTGCAAAATGGAAACAATTGTGGTGTTTGACCAATTTCACAATTGATGTAATCCTGCAAATCGCTATATTAGCAACAGGCAACAGAAACGAGGAGTGGGAATGGACGATGGGCAATGGGCAATGGGAATGGGAACACGGGGCATTACGACGATTGAAATGTTTTGAGTTCATTCAAGAGTAAAGCGAAACACGTAGGTTTATAATAATATTTTGCTAACCTTCTTTTCGCTTGTAAAAGTTCAAAAAGATTTCGCCCGCTCTTTGTAGGCGATTTGGCGATTACCGACACAGATTAAGGGATGATTGTGCCAGGAGACGAAGAGCTGCTGCGGCTCTTAGCTACGAACAATCGGCTTTTGCGCATGCGCATGCGCGGCAGGTTCGCATCGTCCTTTGGTCCTTTGGCTCTATCGGTCTGCTCATACGAGCGCAATTAGACGAGTTTCGGCTGCCTTTGTCTTCTCTCGCTGCCTGCAGACTAGAGCATGGCTATTTGGGCCTCTGATCCGCTCTATCCCAAAATCTGTGCACTCGAACACAACGCATCCTCATGGTCCTCTAGTCCGATTCTCCCATTGTGTCGCGTGTATTTGGCGCGTTTAAATAGATTAACCGCCTTGCAATTTGCTTGTCCATATCTGAGATCGCAGCTACGACTCGTCCATTTGACTCAGCCTTGCGTGCACACTCTCATCATCTGTCTGCCCGGAGACCACTGTTTCGCTTCGTTTCCTTTCCTATTTCCCTATTCCTGTTGCTGCTGCTACTCCTATTCCTACTCCTGCTCCTTCTCCTCATCGTCCCGTCGTCTCAGCCAGCCTGACACACAATTAGCTGTGGTCGCCTTTTGTTTGCTGTCTTAATCTTTAGTAAATTAGTTCATTAAGAGGTTAATTCTTCACAACACCCACAAATTATATGCCACATGAATAGGAGTGCATGTGTGCAGAAGTTTCTCTATTTGCCAATACATGAATATAAATATATGTGTAGCTATGTATATGTGTGTGCACAGGTAGGTAGTCTGCTTATCTCGAGATAATTAGCGATAAACATAAAAGACTCGAATCGCTTACTTCGTTTTGTTGATACTCTTAACCAGTTTCAAATACTCTTTGGATTTACAATCTCGTGTGCTATTGCCTGGAACACTTCTAGCTGTATTTAACTACTTTGGCATGGTTAAACTGATAATTAGAGTCTTAATTTTAAATTAATTTTAAATGAAATTAATTCTGCATTTATTTCCCTTTCTACTTGAAATGGCTCCACCTGAGTTCCCTCATAAATATAATTTTGTTGTTGCACAATTGCAGCTAAAATATTTAAGATTATCTTCCTTGCAAACTCTTCTTTAATTTGTGAATAATTGATTTTCAATTGAGATATCTTCTGTTGTATTCACTGAATACCTCTACTACATCCATCTCTGCTTGGCTCACTGCTCTCTCCTCTTTAATGCCTCTTTTTTGGTCAAGTGGCATTTAGCAAATAGTTCGATTTTTTTGATTGCTAAAATTCGTAAAACTTTACTGGACATTCATATCATTCAATCTAAAGTTTGAGTCATTAGAGTTGTAGGTAAAAGAGAGGATTTTGCGAAACATTTTTCTCATTCTTTTCAGTTTGAATTATAAATTATGTTTAACATATTTCTGCCTTTAAAACTGCAAATTATTTAACAAAAATGTATTATAATGCAGATGATAATCGTATTTAAAGAAAGATTTTTATATTGGGTATTAAATGACTTTAATTCCTTGCCTATCAATTCAGTGCAACTAAAATTTATTTGAAAAATCTGTGACATATTGTGATTTATTAGTTGCTGAAAATCAAAGTTGCACTATTAAAGATTTAATTTATTTAATTTAGTTTGTATTTTATTTAATTTATTTTATTTTATTTTATTTTAATTTTTTTTAATTTCCCACTCTAAATAAATTACTGAAAAGTTATGCGTGAAAGAACTTCAGTTATCAATTCTCTGATAGCTCTGATAGTTCGTTGTGCCCATTCAGACAGAAGCTAGACAGACGACGCACATGATTAGATTGTTAATGCTCAGCTGAATTTGCCCTAATCCTGCATACCCTTTAGATTCGTTCACATAGGTTAGAGGGTAAAAAAAAAAAAAAAAGTTGCACATTTAATGCTGCACTAAAAAATGACGAGTCGAATTTCAACAGAAAAAAATACAAATAAAACAAACAAACTGAATATTCACATGCGACAACAACAAAATGCCACATGGAAGACTAGATGATGGGGCTTATTGCCGGCTCCTGCTGCTGCTCCTCCTGCTGCGGCCCAGCCATTGCCTAAGTCGGCGCTGATGTTGCAGCTCGACGCTCTCAGCAATGGCCTGCGTCTGGTCACAAAGGCCGTGCAAACATGGCGTAAACACACACACAAAACACACACACATACAGAGAGAGAGAGAGAGAGATAGAGACAAAAATAACGAAATGGGCGTGTAGAGTCAGATAATGCTAACTTTGAATGCGAAGCGTAACAGCACAGACTGCAGCAGGACATCAAGGATGAGCCACAGAGGGAGAGGGCCGAGGGGCGATGGTAAAGGGACGAGGGTAGGTAGAGCACTAAGCAAATTGCAAACACAAATGCAAAGCTTGTGAAAAAAACGAATTAGTCTGTGGTGGCTGACTAACATATACTCAGCAATATGTGTGTTATACCTGATAGTAGAGATGGGAAAGTTAGCCGACTTCTGGCTTATATTTAGTATGGCCTTAATTAGAAAAAATTATTTTATTAAATTGAAAACAATTGATATTAATTTGCGAATAAAAATGATTAAGATTTAATGGAATTATGAGACTCAGTGGGATTTTATATATAAAATAAGGCTGCATATAAAAGCAGGCTGATCCTTACTTTTTATACCCTGAACCCATTTTCAATGGGAAATCAGGGTATAATGGTTTTGTTGAAATGTATGTAACAGGCAGAAGGAGGCGTGGCAGACCCCACAAAGTATATATATTCTTGATCAGGGTGACGAGCTGAGTTGATTTGGCCCTGTCCGTCTGTCTGTCCGTCTGTCCGTCTGTCCGTCCGTCCGTCTGTCCGTCTGTCCGTATGTATGAACGCGTCGATTTCAGAAGATATAAGAGCTAGAGACTTCAAATTTTTTTTAGAATGTCCGTAATTACAGCGCGCATATCAAGTTTATCATTAAAAATCGATAACTCATCCCGATATTTTTTTATCGATAAAAAACCTTATCGAAAACCAGTTATAAAATTATATCTTCTACACCTTTATTGCTAGAGTCTCCAAATTTTTAATGTATGCTTATATGCAATTTATACAATTTCGGTTTTTGTTTAAATTTACCCCCACCTTTAAATTCACCCCCTCGCCCTCACTTTTGTAAAAAGCGTATTTCAAATACTAGAGACTTGTGCTTTGGCAATTACATGCATATTCATGTTATAATCATAATCTGAAAGTTTCATGAAGATCGTACGTCCATAAAAAAAGTTATTAAACTATTAAGTTCTCATAGTAAGCGCACACTGCAGCCCATGCGTGTTTATGCGTGGGTGCTTATGTGTGTATGTGTTTGTGTATGTGTGTGTATGTGTATGTGTGTGTGTATGCGTTTGTGTGTGTATGCGTGTGTGTGTGTGTGTGTATGTGTGTCTGTATGCGTGTGTGTGTATGTGTGCCTGTGTGTGCGTACGTGCCTGTGTGTGTGTGTGTGCGTGTTTCTTGTGTAAGCTGAAAGACGCGAAAAATTATTGAAATATCTATTGCTCCAAGGGTTCAGGGGATCTCGTAGTCGAGCAGTCTCGACTAGAGCTTTCTTACTTGTTTAAATTGGGAATAAAATGAAAATTGTAATTAGAGTTCATATTAGGTTTAGAGTTCTAGCTCTTATCTCTCGAATAATAAAATGATAAAGATAATATTTAATATGATTATATAAAACTTTAATAAGGTCTTATGTATGTATATATTATATATACATATATTACTTACTTACATATTGTACTATTCTTGTTTTTCTCACTTATATAAAATATATATTTTTATCTATACATCAAAATGAACGAGGATCCAATATGGACTTCTTCTTCAACCATATTTTCTCCACCTTTAAATGAAAATAAAAATTCTAAGACATACAATCATTCACGTAGTTAAACAATTTATATATCAATATATTAGTAGTCAAAGAGTATAAGGACTGCCTCCACATTTGTAGCCATATATTTTGCACACCTACTATATAGCCATAGCCTTTCCGCTTAGCAATCAAAATCGACGTCAATTACTGCGAGCTTATCGCCGGCTCCTGCGAGTATCTGCATCTATTTGCCGTCGTTTAAAATGATAAAGCAACAGAGTGTGGTCGGACTCATTGTCGCTATGCTGCTTGACACGTTCGAGTCTCTATATCTCCCTCTCTCTCTCTCTCGCTATCTCGTTTTCTCTCCGTGTGTATTTAGCCTTTCCGGTATCCCTGAAGAGTTGTGCTTTTGGATGTACAAGTTGCTCAACTGCAGCGGCAGCCGTAGAAATAGCGAGAGTCTCAGTAGCCAGAGTCCTGCTACTTGGCTGCCAGCGAGAAGAAAACTCTAAGAGCAAACAGAATCAAAGAATGTCGCGTCGTGCTGTGAGATATCATCAAAATGAATATAAGATTATATTTACCAAGTCAGAGCGAGGCGAGGCTGTGGACCTCACTGAGCCCCACTCCCATTTGTAATGCAGCAGTTGGAGCAGCAGTTGGAGCAGCAGTTGGAGCAGCAGACGTTGCCATTATACAGCGTCAGAGTAAAGGTGAAAGATGTGCAAACAAAGACGCTGATAAAACGAAATGCCAAACGGCAATTGAAATGCATAACAAAGGCATGCACACTGGAGGATCGCAGATAGAGCGACAGACAGACAGACAGACTAAGAGAGAGAGAGAGAGATAGAGCGAGAGTGAGTGAGTGAGTGAGGGAGCGAGGGAGATGGAGCTGAGGACATGGGCTGCTTGGACAAGTGAAAGAGGGCAACGTCAACTCTTTCGAGTGGGCGACCAGAGGCGCTGCCATTTCGTCGTCTGGCTGCGCTTCTTGCAGATGCTTGCAGAATCTGCCCTAAGGGAGGGGCAGGAGCCTAAATCAAGTGTGAACAGAATACGGACAAGTTTTGGCTGCCACTTTGCGTGGCCAGCTCAAGAGAGAAAGAGAGGGAGGTACGGAGAGAGATAGAGGCTTTGAGAGGGAGAGCGGGAGGTGTAGGAGAGGTGCAAGAGTTGGGGTGGATGTAACCTAAGGCAACACTCGACGTTAAGAAGACAGCTTCGCTCTCGCTCGCTCTCGCACTCGCTCCGGCACACACCATCTCGCTCGCTCTCGCATGTGCCTTGTGTGTATATATGAAATATTTTTAGGGGCGGTCTCTGTGCTTGCTCTCGGTAAATTATTCCAATTCGACATTTTGTGTGAAATTCATAAAGCGGTTGACGTCGCTGCCGCTGCCGGCGTCGACGTTAACAGCGCAACAGTAACGTCAATGCTGCTGCTGCCGTTGCCGCTGTTGCTGTTGTTGTTGTTGTTGTTGTCCCATCCAATCTGAACGTCATTATGATGTTGGCGAACGTCCTTTTGGCTGTCCTATCGTCATACTTCCTCCCTCCCTCCTTCTGGCTGCCAGTCGTGGGCAGGCAGTCCTGTCGCGCCATCTCGCTCGCACAGCACACACATCAGCACACCAGCCAAAGACAGTGCACCGAATTTAAGGGTAGTTTTTTCCGCACCCCTCGCTGGCAGTGCGTTTGCTCAGTTAACAGGCTCGGGCTCCGAGTCACAGTGAGTCAGTGAGTCCTTGCCGTCCTGGCAGTCCTTTTCATTATTCTTAAGGCCACACGACGCTCTGTTTGCTTTCATTCCGCTTCGGTCGCTGAGTCTGTGCGGAACAGCAAACGTTCATCATCGCGTTAGTGCTAAACAAAAAAGAAGCAAAATAAACAAAAGCAGAAAAACAGCAAACGGAACGAATATATTAACTAATTGACAAGTGCACAGAGCCGTTGATAATAACTGAAAGTCTATGCGATATTTAATATTTGTGCGTGTGAAAGAATTCGATTGATTCACCTTGTGGCATTTCGAGGCAGCGCACGCAAATTGGATACGATTGGGCAGCGCCTAAATATGGTTTACTTTGTACGTATCCTAAAAATATGTAAATTTATTTTATTTCAATTAGTTAATGATAGAGAAGTGAATGTGAAGTGCAAATTAAAGGTTATGAAAATCAGGAAAATATTTGAATGTCATAACTTGACAATCGTCTAAAAATTTATGTATATTGATGCCTTAAATTATTATTTATATTCGACATACATCAATTAAAGATAATTTTGGGAAGGCATAATAAAACACTTAAATTGTGGCTTAGGCAACGGCTATGAAATTCTGCAAAACTATTTGAGTAACAAATCTTGACAATTTTCAGTTCATTGATATTGATATCTTAAATTATTATTATTAATATTTGACTACATAAATTAATCTAATCATTTTAGAGTTTTCTTTCATTCTCTGAATTATTTATGAAATATTTTGAGTATCTTCAAATATTTGTGCACCTAATATAATTTCGGAAAACTCAAATTTCATATGATTGAGCTATAAATTTAAATTATTATAAACAATTTAATTTGTAAAGTATTCCAATTTAAATTTAAATTCACATAAACAATTAATTTATTTATCAAATCAGATTAACATAATTTTTAACAAATATTTTAGCAGAACTTATCAAATTTTTCATGACCTAAGTTTTTTAAATAATTTAAAGAAAATATATTAAGAGGAAATATTGTTTATGCATTTTAAATTAATTTTATTCAATTTTATTTTTAATTTTTGTTGTATGAGTATGAAATATAAGTCAAAGCTTATATATGAAAATAATATATTAAATAATATGTCTATAGTAAAGATATTATATAATATATTTATAGTAAATAACTAGATCTTCAACAGTTACATCCAGCCCGTATATATTTGGGAAATATCGTAGCTCATATACAGAGTAGTAATTGGAGTACTAGAGATGTTGAAATACTTCCACAAATTTTCGCACTACAACACTGCAGATTAAGCGAGTGTCAAGAATCAATTGAGGGTTAAAGTTTCGTACGCCCTCATATGGTCAGGCCTAATAGAATTAATAGCACTTGATATAAGCACACTATATGTGTACATCTCCAGCTCCAAGAGCGGGCCAAGCTCATGCGAGCTACTTACTGAAGCGTCAAATAAAGTTAATTAAAAATGTAGTCCATGCATCGACGCCTGGCAAGGAGCGGGCACAAAGCCCAAAGACGGCAGCCAGCAGAGAAGGAGAGCGCTTGAGAGGGGGAGGGGGGAGGAGAGGCTGAGCTGAGACCAGAGGCGAGACCCGTTTCCATAACGGATGTCGCGCATTATGAACACTTGAGGAAGCAGCCGTGGAGACGGCGATTGGTAGACTTTACACTTGCAGCCAAGTGTAAACAATTTAATGAGGTGCAAATAAAAGCAGCGCAAGACCCGCGCCAAAAAATACGCCGTGAATCGTGTGTGTTATGATTGATATATGAATTTGAATTTATATATATATATATATATACACATATATTTAGCTGCATTGAGTGATGGCAATATGCTGATCCCGGAAGAGGAAGATGAACTGCAGTGCGAGCTGCGATTGTTCGTGGCTAGTCGAGCGTGGCTAAAGGCTGCACGGGTTAAGAATCAAACCCACAATCAATAACCCGCTCGGCGCTGCTATAGAATATGTTTTGCATAATTTTTGGTATATTGCTGCGGTTTTGTTTTAATTGCGACCCGCTGACTAAGCAGCCACAATGACGACTCCCCGTGTGAGCCAGTGTGTGTGTGCCAGTGTGTGTGTGAGAGAGCTTTTTGGGAGAAATGTACTTAACTTAAAATATAGAATAAAATTAGAGTCGAGTAAGTAGTGATGGGGTTAGGGCCACGCCTCAGCGTCTCCGCTGCGTTTGTTTGTATTGCCACAAATAATTTCCACTTGGCCGCACAGCAATGGGGCGTATGCTTCATATTATAATTGATAACCCGTTGCTTATTTGCATACACGTCGCTAACTGAGCCCTTTTGTTTTCTGTTCTCGATTGTTGCAGAGTCCGCGTGGCATGCAACCGTGTAGTCCATCGGGTGTTGTCGCTATGATGCCGCCATCGAAGAGTCCCATCATGGAAACCGCCGCCAGCGATGGCAACCAGACAGCTGGCAGCGACGCCAAGCGCGCGTGCCCCCTCAAGTTCTCCATTGCCAAAATCATGGAGCCGGACCACAAGCAACCAGCCCAACAGCAACAACAACAACAGCAGCAACAATTGCAGCCACAGCAACAGCAGGAGGAGCAATCGCTGCCTCTGGAAGAGGAGCAGCGCGATTCGTACGCCGACTCGGAGCGCTCCTGCAGCCCCATCGAGGTGACTGGAGACGATGAGGAGCCCGCGGCCATGACGGCCATCAATTACGACTCGGCCTTCAAGAAATACGTGCCTGGCTCCAGCTTGTGCTCCGGCCCAGCTTCGGCTGCGATCTCAGTCTCAGCCTCGGCTTCGGCCTCGGCCTCGGCCAGCGCCGTGCAACAGTTTGTGAGCACGCGGCACCAGGAGCTGCTCTCGCAGTATCCCCTGCTCTACTATGCGCCCAATCAACTGATGTGCGCCGCTGCCGCGGCTCAGTACGCCGCTCTGACCGCTCAGCAGCAGACGTTGGCCAGCGCCGCCCACATCAGCAGCTTCACGGCTTCGCTGAATGCCACGCTGCATCATTCGCAGACGCTGCGACGCAATCTGGGCCATCCGCTGGCGGCCGCCGCAGCTGCTGCTGCAGTTGCTCAGTCCGCCCAGCCGTTGGCGACGCAGCAGAGCTTGGAGAAGAGTCCGATGCGCACGCCCCATGCCACGCAGCACGCGAATCTCAAGCGCAAGCGCTCGCCGCCGGGTGAGGTGACTACGCCGCCATTGCCACTGACATTGCCAATGGCGCCGGCCGTGGCTGGGGCCGCACGCTCGGGCTCGAGGTCGCCATCGCCGCACGGCTCGCTGGAGGACAGCAGCCCGGGCTCGGCCAATGGCGGCAAGCCGAAGACGTTCTCGTGCCTGGAGTGCGGCAAGGTGTTCAATGCGCACTACAATCTGACCAGGCACATGCCGGTGCACACGGGCGCCCGCCCCTTCGTGTGCAAGGTGTGCGGCAAGGGGTTCCGGCAGGCGTCGACCTTGTGCCGGCACAAGATCATCCACACCTCCGAGAAGCCGCACAAGTGCCAGACCTGCGGCAAGGCCTTCAATCGCAGCTCCACGCTCAACACCCACGCCCGCATCCACGCCGGCTACAAGCCGTTCGTCTGCGAGTACTGCGGCAAGGGCTTCCACCAGAAGGGCAACTACAAGAACCACAAGCTGACCCACAGCGGCGAGAAGGCCTACAAGTGCAACATCTGCAACAAGGCCTTCCACCAGATCTACAATCTCACCTTCCACATGCACACACACAACGACAAAAAGCCGTACACGTGTCGCGTGTGCGCCAAGGGCTTCTGCCGCAACTTCGATCTCAAGAAGCACATGCGCAAGCTGCACGAGCTGGGCGGCGACTGCCTGGACGACGATCTGCCGCCGGCCTACGAGCGCCGCCGGGAGTACACGCGTCGCGAGCCACTCTCCAACTACAGCCAGGCCAGCCAGCTGACGCCGGACTCCTCGTCGGGCAGCTTGTCGCCGCCCATCAATGTCACCACGCCGCCCCTGTCCAGCGGCGAGGCCAGCAACTCGGCCTGGACCCGGACGCCCTACCAGGAGACAGTCACGGCCACCCACTTCCATCATCTGCAGGCGCCAGCTGTGGGTCTGCACGGCGACTACCCGGCCAGCTCGCCATTCCTGCAGCTAACGCATCCTGCACAGCATCAGCAGCAGCAGCAGCAGCACCACCAGCAGCAGCAACAACAACAACAGCAACAGCAGCAGCAGCAACGGCTGACAGCAGCTGCGCTGGAGAATGTCCCGTTCATAGCGAAGGTATTTTGACAGAGATACTATGCCGAGAACCTGGCCAGTTGCACGGCAACCTCGATGACGAAAGCCAAGTCTGGCAACGACCTGCTCATCGACTGACTGCAGTTCGTGACGGCAGCAGCCACAGCCACAGCCACAGTCACAGCCACAGCTAGAGCCACGGATGAGGCTGCTCCGGCGGAGAGCAGCGGCACGACCCTGGGCAATGCTGTGCGCGCTCTAAATGGTCTATTCTAAATGCTTAGCCTCCCACCAAATGGTTTCAACAATAACCTGTGCAATAAACATTCCAATCGAGAACCTTTTCTTCTACAGCACCTTAGGCTAACAAGAACAAGAACAAGAAAACAGGAGAACAAAACAACAGAAACAATAGCTATATATACTTCTCTCGATATATATCTATATCTATATCTATATATCTTTATATAGTATGTGTGATTTGAAGAGCAAATTAATGTCGATTTTATTTATACAACAAATTGTAAATAGTTAATTGAACTTTGCGGATACTCCGATTGTGTATCTGTCTGTCTCACTTAAGTGTACGTGTACTAAATCTAGTTAGTTCGAAATGTAACCTAGACTATTCTAAATCTAAATGTCAAAAGAAAGAGAAGAAGAACAAAAACAACAAGAATTTCATCATCATTACTAAGTATATGTATTTATATATATTTATGTATTTATGAATTGGTTGAAATGGAATCAAATTTTATCGAAATCATTGAAATTGTTTAGCAACTAAGCGAAATTATTGATAATGGTTAAGCAATAAATTCTTCAATATAAATTCGAGTATTTCAATATTTTAATGGGTGTTGATGGGCGTAAATTAATTGGACATACATACATATATGTAATTTACATGATTTTTATAAATGTTTTTCAAAACAGTGTTTCCTTTAGATCTTGGTTTACTATCTGTATACTGAAGCACATCAATCATCATCAAGCGTGCGTAGTATATAGAAAATATATTTGAACCATGAATAATTGCTAATATTATTTATCATTTATCTACTCCTCAGACATCTATTATTTTTGAGTTACGGATTTCTTATATTTTTATTATTTGACTGAATTTTTAATAAGAAGAATATAGATGAAAGTATAACTTATACAAAGTTTATTGAAGAAATATTTAGCTATAATGCAAATATCATTGAATTCATACAAAACTGAATAATGAACAGCTTTGCATATAGCATGGAAACTATTTGACAAAGAGGATTGGAATGTAATTCTCTGGAATTTATAGTTTAGATGATGATCAAAATATTTTTATAAAAATAATTTGTAATTTTACACCTCTCTCACAACTCTCAGACTCTCTTTGAATACACATTGAATGGCTTCCGTTGTGCTAGAGATCTGTCTGCACTCAGGCTTGGTCGACAAACGCGCGTGCATTTAGGAAATGCAAATGAAATGCTTGGCCCTTTTTAATGAAAACAATTAATGCTGCATTTGCTGAAGAGGCGTCTTAATGGCTGCCGTCAAATCGGCGCGGCACACGTTGGGTTCTCGCAATTTAATTAAAGGTGAGTTGCCTGGCCACTCCAGCTTGACACGCCCACCACCCACATCATATTTGCATTTCACTTTGATCTCGAGCAGGCAGGATTCTGTCTGGAGCCTCAAGTCGCACTATGATACTAGCTCTTGACTTGGATGCTCATAGAAATGCAACCGAGCTGCTTATGTGGAGCAACAACAAATGGCTGAGGATTTCTCTTCCTGTGGACAAGAATGTAATCAGTAAAAATTGTAAAATGTATAAAATATAATGCTTAAAAGTTATGCTGAAAAGATTCTAACTAATTAATAAGCTCATAAACAAAAAGTATAATATAAATATTAATAAAAGCAATATGATAAATGAAATTATGAATGAGTAAATGACATATAGACATATAGACGAGACATATAGAGTAGTTGACAACTTTTAACTTAAGTGTTCATTGCTGTTTGGTGTTTGTGAAAGTCTTTCTGAACTGAACCTTCTGAAAATTCAATAATTAATTTAATAATAATATAAATAAATAATTAATTTGCTTAATCTTACGACTTAGATGTCAATGTGTTGATTCTTGTGAAGAGTAATCAGATTTGATCAAATCAATATCAATATCAATTTCCTTAAGTTCCATTGTCAGCTATAAAAGACATCATAAGAGTGACATCAACAACAACAACAACAACAAACAGAGCAATTAATATTAATATATATATGTTCATATGTTGATTATAATTTATTCATTTCAAAGATCTCTTGATCTACTCTTAATGCTACCTCTCTCCCTCGGTCTTTACAGTTGCTGCATGTGCTGCTGCCACTTCAGTTGACATATCACACACAGTTGTTGTTGTTGTTGCAATCCTCTGTGGGTCGACCCTCAATGCAATTGCTGACTGGATATGAATAATTTAAGCGAAATCAAATCAAATGGGAGCGAACGAAAAACAGCATTACTTTATGCAAATGCAGAAAAACGACTGCGAATGCTCTCTATCTGCGAGCATATGCCTAAGCAGACCGCCCACTGGCAAAAGTCCACTCATCGTTCTTCGTTTTGCCTCTTTGGCTAACAGAAATCCACCCACCCATACACGTCTCTCTCTCTCTCTCTCTCCCTATCTCTGTCTCTTTCTCGCTCGTTCGTTGTGTGTGTGTGTGCGTGCTGTAAAGCCTTGTGCCAAAAAATATTTGAGAATGACTTTTGACACCGCCTCGCGGCATCCTTTTGAATGCCAGTTGGCTGACGATGACGATGACGATGACGACGACGATTTGTATCTGCGCCTCCGCCTTGTCGATGTCAAAGGCCAACCCCCAATGCTGACATCGATGGCCCTTAACATTTTGTCATGTTGTCCGCGCGCTGATTTGATTCCTTTTGATGTTTGCTTTATGCACGCCCAAACGACCATTCGAGTGGCATTTCGCCACAGGTCCAACCATCCAGCCATCTAACCGTCCTTTCCATCTGTTTGATCCGACCATCCGCTAGCCATCATCATTCGTCCGCAATCACACACAGACACACACACGCATACGCACTCACACAGCGACAAGCGCCTTATTTGGCTAATTGAAGTCCTTGGCTAATGCTACCCGAAAACCCACAGCTCTGTAGATCTTACTCAGATAATCTCTGAATCATAAATCCTTGACACTTCTTTGCCACGAACTGACGGCGTCATTAATTAAGCTAATTAAACCATATCTGCTCAGTTAGCTAAATAATTGATTCAGCTGAAAATAATGTCGCCAGAAGTCCAGCTTTGCACTCAGCTAAATATGTAATACTAAATCTATTTTTAGCTGGACTGCTCTGAGATTATTTGGACACTTTTTGCGCTTATTTAATTCTATTAAAGTTATCATCAAAGTTAAATACATTTATTGCTAGATTATTTGAGATTTTTGCCAAAGATCTCTGAATATATTTGTGGTTATAAAATATGATAACCTATTATGCAATGTTATTTATATTTGTAAAATTAGTTTAATTGGAAATTTTAAATTTAGGGAAGATGTTTATTTGTAAGTTGTCAAGTTAATGAATTAATTTTAAAATATATAATTATAATTTATTTTATTTTTTTAAGTTGGAAATTTAACAGTTGATCCATTTTTTGCATTTGTGAACTACATTATTTTTAATTATTTTATTCTATTATAATTTTGTTTTGCAGCTAAATTTTCTATGCTATTCAGGCTAAAGAGACAAGAGTTTGGTTGCATAATTATAATAGAATTTTCTTTCTTCTGATAATCACTAAAATGGATATTAAAGGAGTTAAGACAGTTTGTTTTTCATCGCTTAAATATATATTGTGTTTAAATAAATTTAATATACAATATGTTAATACTTGCCAAGGATGATAAATGAGATTCTGAAAGATCTAGTCGATCGGACACCCCAAACTAATTTGCTCGATAGTATCCACATCAATGCTTACCATAAATGGAATATATGGTGTGTAGGATTCTATTATAAAAGTTCTATGCCTGCTTCGGGATATCTCTCGACTAGATTTCTCCTTCCTTCCTGCTCCATAAGATGCTTATCAGAGGATGTTATCCAATAATATAAATATGATGATTGTTTCGCCCACTTCAATTTCTCCATATTTATTGCGACTCGAAATGCTTGTTTATTATGTCTGGCAAATTGTTTACGGCACATAAACAATTTGGAAGGCGCCATTGCTTCAATTGGCTCCATGCATACACACATATATATTAATAACTCATATCGGGCCAACAGATCTGTGACACGCCCCGCAAGGCTAAGAGAAATTGTGCACAAATTGTGTCAATACAACTCGAGCACGAAACAACGAGCCAAACAACGTGTCTCATTCAAGCGCGCTTAAGCACTTTGCCATCAACGGCAACAACAACAAATTATAATCCAATTCCATTGTTTAAGAGAAAGGAAGAGAGTGGGAGAGGGTGAGGGAGAGGGAGATGGGAAATTCATCACCTACAAGCCACAGTGAGGGGGCCAACTGGATGCTGGCTGGGACAATGCGAGATGAGACTGAAATGCTCAAGTGTTCGGCGCATTCGGGTGTAAATTGCAGCATAATCTCTTCCGGATATGATTACGGTCTTAAGTGATCCAAGTGAGACAGCTGGACGAGCCACACGAAGAGCGACAGAGCGGGGCAGAGGCGGGTCAGAGGCGGGCCAGACCCGGGGCTGGGGTGAGGTCACATTGTCATCTTTGGCTAAATGCTGTGACCTATCAGCTTTGTATCTTTATCCTTATCAGCGCGAGTGCAATATGTTGTGATTACAATTTTCATCGTAAAAAGCTAAAGCTGCATTTTCTCATCTTGCCGTTGCACAAGGGCTGTTTTGTTTGTTTTCTTGGGCCCAAGTGCTCGGTACTCGGTGCTCTTAGCTGTTAGCTCATAGCTCTTAGCTCTTGTGTCTCGCGCTACGATTATGGGCATTCAGCAAGTAGTGTGGGCGTATCTCTTGCCACACTCAAAAAAAGAAAAAAAAGAAGGAAACAAGAAAACACTTAGTGCTGCACGAGCGTGGAGCATTGTCAACAGCATGTTGGTATTGTTTTTAATTGTGCCGTTAATTGTCGAGGTGACGACCCATACGCCGCCCCTAGATTCTGCTGCTCACCTATGAGTCGACCCTTGCTTGGGCGGGGGCGAGTGTATTAATGCTTAGCAACTATTAAATGTGACCATGTCACTGCATTGAGCACTAACACGACTCTTCCTCCCAGTTGAATCTGAATGGCACTACTATAAATACTCAGTCCGACTGGCGAATACTCTGCACACAATAAAGATACAGACCTGACCTGTATTCCATATTGAGTTCAGCTAAAGTGAACTGATTAGAAAAGTATTTACATTTTCTACTTGGAATTTACTTAGACGAAATTTATTTATGATTTACAGAAATAATATGCAATTAAGACTAACTTAAGAATTAAGCTATGGCAACTACTAAAGTATTCACAGCTCACCTTCTGTCTCCATTCAAGCTGCCTCAGATTCGCATTCACCTGCGCAGTGTTGTCCTGCTCTCTACAACAACACTTTCAACACTTTCCTTAGTGAGTTTCTCGCGTTTTCCAACTCAATTTCCCTTCGCAGTAGCCACAGACACACTTTACTAAACAGCTTTGTTTTTGCATATTGGCTCCAATATATTCTTAACTCTACCCCTATAATCATTTAAATGAATTTGCTGCTCTTGCTCATCTTTCGACAAATGACAAATATTAATAGTTCATAATACTAATGCTAATAATAATAATGATAAGCCCAATAAAATCGGCATAATGCTAAAAATGCTGCTGTGGCAGCCACGCCCCACAAAGAGGGCGCCTTGTATACATAAAAGCCTTTACACTAAATCAAACTATATACTAACTATATCTCCGTTTGCTTCTACAGACTCCAACTTCAGCTCTCAGTCCTTATTACTTTTATCTACTAATTAATATATATATAATATATATATATATATATCGCTTACTTTTGACTAGTAATTGGTGGGGCAGGGGAGATGCTCATAATGGATGCGGTTGTCAAGCAAAATCATAAAGCTAAATGCATAAAAGCCAGCCCAGTCCAACCCGAGTCGGGTCGCATTATATTCAATCTTTCTCTCTCTCTCTCTTTCACTCTCTATACATATATATAGGTATAGCATATTCATGGCCTGTCAGGCAGCACAAATGGGCAGCAAGGCGTTTTTGTGTCGGTGGTGTGAAAAAGCGTGTAAGGAGTTGACATAAAGCCGACGACAACGGCAGCGACTGCGACTGCGACGGCGACGGCGACTGCGACTACGACGACTGGCGACTGGCGACTGGCGACAAAGGGCAACAGGGCAGGATGGCATCCCGGATCGCTCTGAAATCTGCATTGGAAGCTGCTGAACCGAACTAATTGAGCCGCGTTACATCAAGTTGAATGCATTTGAATGTGTTGCCCGCCGAGCATCATCATCATCAACAATAACAACAACAACAACAACATCAAGAGATCATCGTCGTACATTGCCACAGCTTCTATCTAGTCAGTTCACTTCAGTGTGGGAAATGGAACAACTGCCTTGAGTCTTTCAGCCATTCAGCTACACTTGCCTAGTATGTTAAGCATATTCGTGCGAGCACTCACCCAGCACACAGCATTCAGCACACAGCACAAGACTCCTGCCGCAACAAGACAAAATGCTTAACTCGATAGTTCAGGTCTCAGCCTGCTAACATAACTTTTTCATACAAATATTTGAATGTAACTGCAACAGAACTCTGAATGCCTTTTGTTCAAGTTGCATTCGGCGAGTCCAACTGGAGAGCTCGCGCTAGTTGGACTGATTGAGTGGCCCTGTCATTTGGGCAACTGAACAACGGAACGCTTAGCCTGCAAGTCCCTCGGATTCCAGTACTGGTGGGGAGGGCACGACTAAGAGACTAGCTTGTAAGCAGCAAGCTAGTCTTATATTAATTAGCGTGCTTCTATTATATTTATGTAAACTAACTTCCTAAACATAATCTTTCATCTTCCTACTAACTTTTACCTTCTTTCATCTATCTTCCATCTCTCCCCTTTCTGTTTTCCTTACTTTCTTTATCTTAACATCATCTTTCGCACGTCTCTCTTCATCCGTCATTCTTTAGCTATTTTTTTCGTAGTCCATTGTTTTTTCATTCATTGGTCTTTCTTATTTCGCATTCCTTGTTCTTTCTTTCTACTTCTTTGTTTCTTCAAACTTCTTATTTCACATTCTTTATTCTTTACACTTTCTTCAAATTCATAAATTTTTCGATTCTTGCATTGATACTCCCTATGCAATCGTGTTCTAGCGTCCGATTTCCTGCTTTCTACCTTTGGGGGATGAACCTTCCACCAATTACGTGCTGAAGCCGTGGCTCAACCCGTGGCTTAGTTCAATATTGATACAATTTAATTGTCCCCCAATAACTGAAAATGTATCAATGGCAGTTTCCCTGGCTTTGGGTCAACAATGAACTGAACAGCCACGAAATGAAGTATCCTCAGCCTCCAACACGTGCAGTCCAGTTCAGTTTAGACCCAATGAATGGCCGCATATGGCGACACAAACAGAGCCTGTAAAGTTTTAAATCCGACACGTACATCAGCTCCAGTTGAATTCGAGTACCGTGTAAGGGTGCCCGTTGCAACACCTGCTGTGCCGGTCAGCCCTCTGATAGCTTTAATGAACACACACGAACTGTGCGACAGCCAATTTCGTCTATATTGATATGAACACGAAAAAAGTTCTTGGGCATGTTAATAATAACATATTGTGTTGCACAAACCCAATAAAATAGGCCAATCACAACGTATAATCGTTTCTTTTTTTTAATGTATATTACAGGCAATGGACGGATCGGAAGCGACGTCTATAACAGACTGAGACGATCTAGCCATACCTGTCAGTCTGTCCACTTCGACCATGATAGAAGCAGGAGACTGCCAATGCTAAAGCCCATTGGTTGTAGAAAGACTCTAATTGTGTTGATCGATAACTATAATCCTTCTACTATCGATAGAAATTGATATGCTCACTTCAAACGTCTTGTAAATGAAATCCACAATCAAATTATTGAACAATTAAACTTCACATAAGTTACACAAAGTTAGTAGAAAACACGTCATTGATTGTACAAAAATAGATTTGATTTAATTGTTTGATCTAATACGGGCAATTAGTTGTAATAGAGTTATGAACATTCGGATGATATCAGAGTAAATGCTGAGTGCGGCAATGATATAATCCTCCTCACAATACTGATTTTTATGACGTCCGACCATTAACTGTATATCATACACCAAGTATAAAGAAAATAGAATAAGGCTTATGCCCAAATAAATCATTTGCACTAGGGGGTCTTTCATTACGAAAGCAAGGATTCCAACAGCAAATGTTGCAAACCCCGTCACACATAGAAATGGACCATATCCAGTAAAGTCGCATGGGAAGCACATTGCGAATATAGTGAGGCAAATACAAAGTAGTACGGTCGTTCCAAATGCGTATAAAATCTGAAGAGAATTAGATAAAAGAAGATAAGGACTAAGGATGCTGCAAAATCTCTGTATCTATACTTAAAATATGAGGTCTCTAGCTTCAGTTCAGCTTCGATGAACGGACGAACGAGCAGAAAGACATCATACACCATAAGTACATTTTCCTTTCTATTTATGAACTACTATTCTTTGAAACCTGAAGTATAATAGCTCACCAAATTTGTTTGATAGTAAACGGTAGTAGAGCAGACCATCATCGTAGTGAAGATAGTATAAACAAATAGTAGAAAATAATTGATGGGCACTTTTCGAGATAGTCGTCTACAACAAAATATTACGCTACTACCGACGAACATTCCACCGGCGCCTATATACATCAAATACTTCTCCTTTTGGAACATATTTATTGCAAGAGGCCAGAAGAGGACTCCTACAGTACATCCAGCTGTAAAAGCCATTTGAAACTGAGAAGACAGTCATATAAGATTCATTTGAGATTAATCCTTTTGGAAAAATGCTCTCACGCCAATGATCACGAGGACTTTACTGATGAAATGACGCCGTGTCCTACCATCTGTCCAGTCTGTTCCTTCCGTAAGGTCATCCTCCTCCCTATACTGAGTGCGCCGGAAAGCCTCCATTTCGGTTCCTTTCGTGATTTTGTTGTGGATTCGTGTATCTTGTAATTTGTTTTATTGTATTGTGTATTATAATATTGTAATACGAGTTTCTTTTAAAACTAACTAGATTATACAGTGTTTACATGTGTATACGCATAAATTAATCAATATGCTTCGTTTTGGCTTTACCCCAAAATGAGCTTCGATCAGAGTGCACTATCTCCGTGATTAATTTTTATTAAGAAAAAAAAAACTCTGATTAGCAAAGTATAAAGATATTCTCGGGGCTTAAGCAACTCTATTTCATTTTTCTTGTCAAAAATTTGTTTTCTTGGATGAAGAACTGACTTAATTTGGGGAGCAACTGCTCCGTACTCCGCATTATAGGACATTTCATTGCACCATTTTTCAGGAATGGTGGCATTATGAAGGACCTAAACTAAAATACGCCAATAACGTAATCAAAGACAAATCACAGGACATTCCATCAAAGACAATTACACTAAATCTAGATTACCTACGCTGCTCAAAATAATTGTATAAAAAAGTAGCGCCATATAAAATCGAAAGGAATAGCATATCAAATGAAAAGAAAAACCTTACCAAGATTAAAAACAGCAACGATCTTTCGGAAAAGATAAAACTTTTAAGAAACTCTTTTTTTTCTCCCTTTGTGCTGCTAAAAATCATGTTATTTATTTTACTTCATAGTCTCACAATTTATGAAATCGCTTTTATTCTTAGTAAATTCATGTTTAGTTTGTAGTTTGTGTAATTTAGTGATTAATTAGATTAGGGGTTTGCCCTGCCCAAACATGTAAAATACATTTTATATGTAATATGTGCACACATATATACCAAATGTGATATTTTATTGCCTGGGTCGAGACGAAGTTTTAGAGTCAGTTACGCCCCGAAGGAAAATAGGTGTAAAATTCAATTTACAAACAGCCTGGAGCTTGATATTATTTTTAGTAATAACTAACGGAAAGAAAGATGAAAATACATTGTTAATATTTTAAAAATTATGCTCTTTTTTTTTTTTGTATTACTTTCGATAAAATTACAAATCTATAGTTTTTTTTTTTTTTTTTTTTTTTTTTTTAGGAGTGAATAGCAATAATGGACATAAATAATGTTTTTAGGGTTTTTGTTCTATAATAGGTTAAGTTAATTTTAATACATTTTAGTTTGGTTGTAAATTATTGTAATGTTAAAGTGTAGAATATATATAATTTAAGAGTTTTAGTTTCAATGCTTAGGTATAACTGTTTCGAGTACAATCAAATAATTAAGCTTTAATGTACACAGAACAGAGTATGTAGAATAATATATAGAATAATATTTCTCTTGACAAATTATACAAAATTCCATATTCATTAACAATCATTTTTACGTGTTGCTGCATTATATGTATGTTGGCTTGATTCTAAGGTAACGAATCGCAAAATAAATCAAATAATTTGCAGTTTTTTGTTTTTGCTAATGTGTTTAACAATTATGTTGTATAAGATCTATGGCCAATTTCACTTTTGACATGGATGAGAAGAACAATTGAACCACGCCTTGGTTGCCGCTGCAGGCGAACGAAACTTAAATAACACTTAACAAATATAAATTGCTTATAGATCTTAATGCGCTACGGATTCAATTCACACTTTACAAAAATGAATGAATCTAGACCAAAGCAAAAAAATGCACGCTCACAAATACGCAGATTTACTTAAGAGCTACAAAATCGGACTAAAAAATAAACAAACAAACAAACAAAAAAAAAGGAATCTTTACAATAGCTATTAATACGTATTTATATATAATATAGCATATAGATATCAATTACAAATAAGTTGGTATTTTAGTTTGTCGTTTGCCATTCGCCAGTTTTAGTGTTGTTTTTGAAGTGTTTAAATTTAATAATTATTAGTTCTGTTTTAATCCATTTAGTTTGTTTGCTTTTGTTATTTGTTGTTATTAGCCTAATATAAACGCTACACACTAGGATTTATTCTCACAGTCGTCGGGTTTGTGCTTAGTGCGTAAATTGCTCAATAGATCGGCACAGTTGTTGACCATCATAAGATATTCGCCATTCTCCAGATTGCCTGTTCCTGATATCTGTTCACGATTGTTAACATCTCCAATGTCGCCTCCAGCCGGCCCGCTGCTAACATTATAGCCTTGGCCCGAGGACGATTTCTCGTTTTGTCTGCAAATTACAATATGTGATTAATATAAGTGAATCAGTTTTAATTTAAGCTCGACTTCGACTTTACCGATTGTGAGTTATACTGTCAAGCATATTCCGGGACATAATCACAGCATTTTCCAATTCCTTCAGTAACAACGAGTTCTTCAGATTCGCATGCAGCTCCATTGCCGACTGCGTCGTCGTATACAACTTGTTGATCACAATGTGCACCAGGGCCTCGGCTAGAAATAATGAAATTTAGAATTGCATTTAGAATTTCTAATCTATTCTCTAGAGTTGGGGATGTAAGCAGTGGAAGCGGGCGGCTCGCGAGTTTCGTATATTCGATAAACGAACAATAATTTTATGTAGTTATTGGAATGAAAACTTTGACAAGATTCGATAATATCTAAGGGAATGAATGAATAGCTTTGGAATCTATACAAAAGATATTACAAATAACTAATTGTAATAAACTAATTAACAATGAAAAGACCTCGTATAATAAATACAATTTTTCGTCTATCAGTGACTGATCGAACTGCACAACTTTTGCAGAGGTTCGTTTTATATAGCACAGTCTCAAGGCCATGATATTGATTTACAAGGCTTCTCGGCTTAATTTCAGATTCATCTAATCTAGAATATTCAACCTCTTCTACTCTGGCACTCACAGTCAGCAGTTTCGTAGTCATCCCCGAGTCCTCCCGCTCGTTGCTTGAGCGTGGCCGCATTGGTCGCGTTGTTGTTCACTTTGCTCTTGTGATCGAAGCCCAAGTTACGGGGCCTGGGCGGCACCACTGGCTTATTGCCTGCAGCGATGTTGGGAGTCTCTTCCGAGCTGGAGTCGTCCTGCATGTTTGTGCCTGCATAGATGGAACACAAATTGATTAATTAGTTCTAGCTTCACATTCACATGGGTAAGAAATTTACCACTGTTAAAACTTGGAGCCTTGCGTCGATTGCTGTTGGCGTTGGGGTTTTTGTTGCTGTACTGTCGTGAGGTAGCTGCAAGACACGAGAGAGTTGATTAATTTCCTGCTCGGAGTTTAGCTTATTTCATATTATATAGATGATTATTGATCCAGCCTTTATAGCTCTACTTTAGTAAGTACAGAGCATCTTCTAGTCGAGCACTCTTTTGAACAGACACATTTTAAGCCAGAATACCCACCAATGGCTCCACTGCTGCGTCCTTGTCCGCTGCCCGCACTCCGCAATCGATTGATGTCTTCCGGCTCCGAGTCGCTCTGCAAAATAATCAATTTTAGTTAAGCTGCTAAGGTTATGGATCATGTGCAAATACTTACGACTTGATTAAGTACATTCATGGAGTTGCTGGACGCGCCGAGGGCCGATTTGCCCTGCAGACTGTTCCGCTTGCTGGCCGAACGAGTCACGTTGCCGTTGCGATGCTGGGCCACTGGCTTCTGGGGCGTGCCGTTGGACTTGCTGGCTGCAGATGAGATGAGTGAAGAGAGAAGAGAAGAGAAGAGAGACAATTAGCTCGAGCTGAAGCGAGGGGGTGGGGAGCTTGTCGTGGCGCTTACGCTTGCCAAAGTTTCCCATATGCAGATCACTCAGCGAGCAGGCGCGACGAATGGACGACTCCTCAATGGGTATGGGATTGAGCAATTTGGGGTTACCTGTAAGTAAGGCATAGACGGTTATTAGTTAGGCGGGGTTCACATGCCGGGGCAGGTGCTACACGAATCAAGTCTGTGTCGCAAATAAAGCAAATAAATATGCGTGTGTGAAGAGTACAACTTATATGGTACGAGTAAGAGTGTCACAGAGAGAGAGAGAGAGAAAGAGAAAACAAAAATGTTTTTGTGGATTTTACAACATCGAGGCTCAAGCACTCAAACCTTGTAGACGATCGATGATCAGCCCCTGATGAGCATCGCTCTTGGCATTCACTTGATCGCCATCCGCATCGCGATGCATGAACTCAATGCCATCATCATCGTCATCATCGTCGGCAATCACCTCCTTGGCCAGCTCCACGTCATTGCTATCGCCATCGCGATCGGCATTGCCGTTGTCGTTGCCGTGCGTGCGATGGTAGCCAAAGTCGGAGCTCTCCAACACATCCGGCAAGCTGCAATTCCGGCGTATGTGACGCGCATACGCACAGAGATCCGCATCACTCGAGGCCATCTGATCGGCGGCCAATTGTGACTGCTGGTCCTGGGCACGCGCCAGCATATCGAAATTCATGGTCAAACTCTTCACGTAGCCCTTTTCCTTCGAGTTGCAGGCAAAGGGACGCAAGCGTGTCTCGGTGGCCTTTCTGATCTGCTCAATCTTGCGCTCCTCCATGGCTATCAGCTTCTCTATAATGTCTATTTTCTTGGCTATGTCCTGGCACTGATTGCTGGTGGAGTTGGCTCCACCACCGCCACCCGAGCGCTCCACATTATCTCTATTCTTTTTCTGCTTGACCCGCTCCTGCTGGATTTCGTCGACCACAGCCTGCAGCTCGGGCTTCTTATACAGCTTCAGGCTCTGCATATTCTCCATGTTCTCGGGCGCATTTCCATTCTCGGCAAAGTACATTTCAAAGCTGCGCTCCCCACCATAATCGCTGGGCAGACTGCCCACCAGAGGCGCCTCCGCCTCCTCCTCCGCTTCCAGCTCCATTTCCGTCTCCGCTTCCGACTCAACTGCGTTGCTATTGATGTCATTCAGATTGGCTTGCTCCCTCTTCGCACTGGGCGTATACTTGATTTGCGAAACAGTATTGAAGCGCACACTGATCTTCGGCCGTGACTTCTGGCGCACGCTCGTGGCCCGGCGACTGCTCTCACTGGTGTCGAAGCGCGACACCTTCTTCAGGCAGCTGTGCGTCGCCAAGGCGCCGCTGCTCACCGAGCACCTCATGGCCGACGCCGTGGGTCGGGGCTGAGTGCGTTGCTGAGTTCGCTGCTTCTCCCGCTCGAACTTGAGCAAATTGTGCTCAAACTGTCGCACCACAGTGGCCGTTCTCGAGGTGCCCACGCCGGCCTGGCTCTTCTCCACATTGCACGTGAGCGTGGAGACCAGATTGTGCGGCTTGGCCGGTATGGGTGGCTTCGACGACTTGAGCTGCTTGCGCACAAACATCAGCGGATTGCTCGACTGGCCCTGAGCCGGAGCATACGACTGCCCGTGCGACTGCGCCAGAGGATTCGAGTTGCGCTGCTGCTGCTGCCGCTGCTGGGCAAAGTCTGTGCTGAGACTCTTGTTCACGCCCGACGTGTACTGCTTGTTCTTCGAACGCAGCGTGGGTATGTGCTCCACAGTGGCTGCTCCTCCTCCTGCTCCTGCTGCTGCTGCTGCTGCTGCTGCTGGCACTGAGGCGAGACGTGGATAGGTTTTCGAGCTGGGCAGCGGAGTGAGCGGCTTCAGGTTGTAGCCAGTGACATCGAAGCTGTCATAGGTGGCTGCCGAGGCTGCAGCCGCCGTCTCCTGCCGCATGTAGTAGTCGAAGCTGCCGTAGGCATTCGGACTGCTGCCATACGACTTGGACACGGGTCCGTGCAAAATGAAGTTCCGTATGCCCGCATGGCACTGCATCGCCTGCAGCGGGCGGTGCGGGTCGAGCGAGGGCGGATCGAGCGGTGCGCTCTTGCAGTCGCTCTCGTCGGAGAGCACGCTCTCGAGACTGTTGCAGTAGCTGCCGCCATCGGAGAGCAGCGACTCCTGGCTGAGCTCATGCGGCAGCTGGCCCGAGCTGCTCAGGAAGAAGCTGGCACTCGAGTGGCGCTGCGTCTCCAGAAAGCGCGCCTCCTCGAGCCGCTGCTGGGTTTCGGCGAACTGCTCCGGCTTCAGTATGTCCGAGAGCGAGACCTTGCGCTCGCACTGATAGATCTCACGGTAGACATAGTACTGAGCGCGTGGCGGCGTCGCCGTTGGCGTCGATCTGGCGCTGGCGCTGTCCAGGGCGCGCAGATTGGCCGGCATGGAGCAGGAGGCGGGCAGTGCGGGGTATCTGGCGGGCTCATCAAGATCGCCGTATTTGCGCGTTATCTCATCGATCATCTTCTCGGTGTCCGCATGAATCATGTCCAGAATTGTGCGCGCATCATCGGCATAGACCGAGTGCCGCTTGGGCTCCACCGGGGCCGCTCGCTCCGCTTCCATCGACCATTCCACCTCCTCGTGCACAGGCGAAACGGGACACGACTTGTAGTGCTTGAGAATGCTCGGCGTGCGACGATTGTTGCCCGCCGGATTACGCTTGGCAGCACTCGGACGAGGCGTGGTCTGCGCCGTGGTTTGCCTCGACGTTACATACGAGCCTGGGCCATGGCTAAAGGGCACGCCCGGCGGCGGATGGATCTGGTGAACGCCCACATGATGCGGATAGGGCGGATAGTGCTGCTGCACCTGGCGCATGGTCTGAAAGTTTTGCTGCAGCTTCGACTTGGACGCGGCGCTATTAAAGAACTGCGGCACAGGGCAGCCGTATGGCTGAGGATATTGTTGTTGAGGTGGCTTCTGCTGCTGCTGCTGTTGTTGTTGCTGCTGCTGCTGCTGTTGCGCAGCAGTTGCCGCATTTGATCTAATATACTGTGAATTATCGGGGGAATCAACTGGAGGGGTTAATCAACAAGTTCAAATAGCAACAAAACAAAAGCAACAAACAGAAAACACATGTTCAAGATTCGTTTCCAAATGATTTAGTTTTACCAAAACATTTCGGGCCGCAGTGAGCGCAATGGGGGTTAAAGAGACAAAGAAATGGAAAAAGAGAGAGAGAGAGAGAGAGAGAGAGAGAGAGAGAGAGAGAGAGTGGGCGAGGCAGCGTATTGTAAGAGTTGACGGATTAGCCTACGTTTCATTTAACTCATTTCAGGAATACATCAAAGCCATCTACAAGCTTGACTCAAGCGTCCAATGCTTACCTGGCTTCGTATAGCGCGAGGGTCCCGTGCTGCGCGATCCATCGAAGTTCGCAGCTAGACTTAGATCCGATATGCTATGGCTGCCACGCAGTGGTCTATGGCCGACCTATTAATAGAAAGACAGAGACAGGGAGGGAGAGGGATAGAGTTAATTAATATATTTCTTATATAAATTAAGAATTTTGTTAATGTTGGGCATTATGAACATTTCTGTTTTTATACAGCGATTTTCTTAGTATTTTTAATAGCATTTTTTGGTGTTATGATGTTTGCTTGGGCACTAACTAAGTATTCGGAGTAAGCTTAGGTCAACTTTAGTTGTCAGTCAAGCAGTTGACGCTAGTTAATTAATGTCTGCTAAAATTAGGTCAACTTATGGCAAATATTAATGGTGCATGTATTCAATAAAACATTCCTCTCGATTCTTCTTTAAGCCTATAATATTATAAAGATCGTTATGAGCAATTTTAAGACTAATTAGGAAATTCAATTGGTCAACAGCTTCTTTGGTATTTACATATAATTAGTATGCCCTAACTGGAAGTATAATTTACAAATTAGAGGACTCAGGTTGATATACAGACTTCCCAACTAGACAATAAATTTCTAATTGGAAAAACACGAATATATGTATAAACTAATTATAAAGTTAATATAATGCTGTCAGCTACATAAAACAAATTTCTTTTTTATAATTTAAAATCTCTATTAATATTAATAATATAAATATACATATATAATCACTCAGAAAATATAAATTCTTTAAACTGGGAACAATTGATAAATATTAATATTAAATTTACCTCAACATTTTTCAATAAATTTCCCTTTGAAAGTATAATTTAAACACTCCTATATAGGAGTGAAGATCCAGCATGAGATCTAAATATGTACAACAGAGTATTTTCCTATAATGCTATCTTAACTAAAACCATTTAACATAATATACTATTTTTACTGAGAACAATGGCGTCTTCTATTCTCCCCTCTCAATAGATCTTAAAGGTGTCTAACAATGAAATGCCTAAGATATAAGCAGTAATCATATTGTATCAGACAATCAAAACTATTCATATTTAACCTGATCGGGAAACCCTGAAATGGATTAAACATGCTGCTTAAGCAATGCAGTTTACATTTTAGTAATAATTGCAATTATTTGAAATAATTAATTGATATTTTATATTCGTTAAATGGAATGCCAATTTAGTGGACAGCTCGACGTGCTTAGTTTAGATTGTGAATGCAAAGCAAGTATCAGTCGTAAAGCAGCAGCAAAAATTAATTTCGTTTTTAACTGCGTTTCAGTTCTCACCTCAGCTATGGTATTTAACTTTTTAATGCCATTTTTGTGCGTACCCTAAACATTCGAATATTTTTTTTGGGTTGACATTTGATTCATAAAAACACATAAGGAAAACAAAACAAAACAGAATGGGAAATAAGACATAAAAAATAAAACAAAAGAAAAAGGTAGGCGGCTTAGCTGCCTGAGATATTCAATTGCCAGTCCCCTTTCCCCGCTGCCCCCCTGCTACCCTCCACTCACATTCTCCAGCTGCTGTTTGACCTTGTTGATGACCTGCAGCAATTCCTCCTTCTTGGTGCTCGTGTATGACTTCGTAATGGTAGGCGGCGCCGAGACCTTTCCATTCTCATTGTTATGCTTGGCGCTGATGCTGCGACGACCTGCGACATTCAAATTAAACTGAATTAGTATAAAGTATTAAATAGATGTGCTCAGGGCAGCCTACTGCTTGTGCCGCGCTCCAGCAGCAGTCCAGGACCCTCGGGCAGTGCCGCATGCAAAAAGCTATTGCTGCTCTGTGGCAAATTCTCTGAGCTGCCGCCCAACGTCGAGGCCAACGAGCGCTCCGCATTCTCCGCACTGGGCGTCGAGCCCTCATCCTCCGTATCCGATGTGCCAGTGCCTGTGCCGGTGCTCGCCGTATGGGTGCTGCCATTGCCGCTGGCGTTGGCTAATTGTAGGCCAGATTTCTCGAACTTCTGTCGTCGCACCGATTTGCGCAGCTCCTCCTCGTTCATGGCAGTCACCTTGAAGTCACTGTGCATAAAATATAATAGTTGATGTAGTATGATTACATTCTTACTAAATTAAGTAATTAAATTGCAACTTTGTTGGCGCCTAATAAGCTGTCTGATTTTACTTTAAATTGCGCCTGGCTTAGTCAATAATATTCTATGTTCAAAAGGTCTGAATTAAGTTGTTTCATTCATGACTAAAAAATACATAAACAATTTGTCAGTGTTAAATAAAGTTACCACTAAGTCAAAAACATATTAATTTTTATACTCAGCTCAGAGTTAATGTGGACTTTATAAAATGTTGTACAATGTTCGACTTGAACTATATCTACGTTCTTGTAATTAAATAAAAAAGAACTACGACTGAGTCTCTGTTCGCTGTTTCATCTCATACCCATTCTATTCTAGTGAACCCTTTATATAATTCAGTTGAGTCTCGATAATTTGTACGCCACTAAATTGAAAATCGCAGTAAATCGAAAATATTCTATTCGCTTGAAAAAAATTCGTTCTCGAAAATTTGAAATTCTGTGTAAATCCGAAAAAATACTGATCCTCTTGACATTTCCATTTCGAATGATCGGGATATTGTAATATATACTATATATTCATATATACTATACTATAAGTTTAATATATATTAAATACTTTAATTTCCGTCACAAATTTCGGACATTCTCACATGAGCAGAGGCCTTTATGAAAACTCCAGCTGATTTGCAAAAATTTTTTTTTCCTTTATGACTAATTCAATCAGCTTGTATCTATCCAAAATTTCACTTAAATCATCATCAATCAATATCAATCATTTATGTAGAAGAAAATTCTAGTTAATAAAGTCGGTCATATAGACAGAAGGCCTTTACACGCCTATATCTTAATGCATAACAACTACGAATTAGTGTGTTTGTATAAGTTAACAACAAATATATTTTTCAAGTTAAAAACAAAAATATTCTGCATTGCAACAAAACCCAATGGGAATTGTTGCAACACAAATAAAACGTAACAAGCTGATCAGACCAATAAGCCAAAACTGCTGACACCATGTCTAGCGGACTTCCTGCACACGCCAACCAGAGCTCCAGCAATTCTAAGAAGAATTGCACAACGGTTCAACAACACCACGAGCGACGCCGCTGCCAACGTCGTCGACTGAACCACAGCTCAGCTAGGGATAGAATTGATTTAAGTAATTTAGTTGCAAATTTGTTCTTCAATAAAGCGGACTGCATTTAAGCAGTGAAATATCAAAACATCTTATTTTTTCCCGTTTTAATAAAGAAAGAACTTAACTGGCGCCCGAGCAGGGACCGGCTTCGCGCGCAATACAGCAAAACGTTTAGTACGTGCGTGATACTGCAAGTTAAAAGCAGAGTCGGTTTAAATAAAACGAATACTCGATCGCGTTACAACACAGCAAAACGCCTGTACGAGCGCGACCGAAAATCACCAAAGCAACTCACGTCGCGTAACTTCGACGTTCGGTGGAATTCGTTAAAGGTAGTCTGGAACGTAATAGTTCGATTGCCCATCGGTGGACGGTAATCCTGTACGGCCCGCCCACAGGATACTTCAACGGAGTCTGGTCGCAGGATCCCCAGTAGGTACAACCAAAAAGGATGAAATCCGGATCAGCAGTGAAGACCGCCACATCATCATTATTGTAAGTTAGAAACATAAGAATACGAAACAAGAAACTAACAAAACTAAAACTAAAACAAATAAGTGAAATAAAATATAAGAAAAGTTTTTGAGAAGAATAAAAATTAAACAAGTGTAATAAAATATAAGAAAAATTTTTGAGAGAAATAAAAATCAAACAAGTTTAAGAAAATTTAAGAAAAATTTTTAGAAAATAAAGAGAAAAATAAAATATTAAAAAAAAAAGGAAAAAAACACAAAAAATAAAAAAGCGTAAAGCGATCAAATTCAAAGTGACTACAATAGTAGTATAAAATAGCCCAACTTTGCGATTCCCAAGGGACCCTCCAAAGTAGAAGGGAAAAACCAGCCACTGGTCTTAATACAAAATAAAAATAAAAGCTAAATTTAAATAAAAAAAAAAAAAAAAAAAAAAAAAAAAAAAAAATTTTATATCAGAAATTTCTTTATATTAAATTAAGTTGTACTAATGATAATCATAAACTAACACTAACTAACTAACTAAATTCAATCAAAAATCCACCTGTAAACATAAAACAATAGATCAAAGTCACAGTTGATAACGTATGGCTAACGAGAATAATTTGATTAGGCCCCCAGTGTTAGTCGAACAACCCCAAGTAGGTGCACACATTATCAATAGGCAGCAACAACGACATATAGACCGTCAGAACGAACACTTGCAGAACAGAGGCATGGCGAATAACGCAGAACAGTTGATTGCAGCCACTGTCGCTCAAATTTTGACAGAACAACTTCCGACGCTAGTGAGACAAATAGTTAACCCTTCTAGAGAATTCAATGACGTGAACGATCAGACCATAAACGACAATCAAAATTTGAACGACCTTAACAGAGTACCAGACATTGTCAAAAGTCTTAGGGAATTTTCCGGCAACAAAATCGAATTTAGCTCATGGAAAAAGAGTGTGGATCGCATACTCTCCATATATGCAAGCCAAGTTGGATCACCAATGTACTATGGCATTTTGCATACCGTGAGAAATAAGATCATCGGTCAAGCCGACGCGGCCCTCGAATCTTACAATGTTCCCCTTAATTGGAGTGCCATCTCCAAGTGTCTCACACTGCACTATGCAGATAAAAGAGATATAAATACATTAGAATACGAGATGACTATGTTAATACAGGGCAACAACCAGACAGTAGAACAGTTTTATCAGGTTGTCTACAACCAGCTGACTTTAATATTGAACAAAGTAGGATGTATGGAACTAAATAGAGAGTCGGAACTACTCATGACGAAAATGTACAGGGAAAAAGCATTAGACACTTTCATCAGAGGTTTGAGAGGAGACTTGCCACGCATTCTTAGCATAAAGGAACCAACAGACCTTCCCTCAGCTCTCCATTTATGTTTGAAATTAGAAAATCAGAACTATAGAACAAACATAGCATTCAATAAAAGCCATCAAACAGGTCACAAAAGCGTAGCTCGAAACGCAACACCACCCATGTTGCCACCGCGTATGGTTCAATACGTACAAAATCCCCCTCAGATGATGAGATCTGTACCAATTGGTTTCAGAGCTCAAGTGCCAATGCAACATGCATGGCCAAATACCATTAATCAGGGACACCAATACCATAGACAACAATATTACCAAACGCAACCTCAACAGACAAACGTACCGCCCCGACCATTAGCACCCAAACCACAGCCACGCCCCGAACCAATGGACGTTGACAAAAGCATCCAAACACGGATGGTAAATTACATGAACAGGCCAAATTTTGAACTAGGGAAAAGACCCCCACCAATAACAAATACAACGGACAAAAGACAAAGAAATTTTAATATTCAAATGGGAGAGGAATATCCCGACAATGACTACCACAACGCTTCCATAAGTATGGAAGAATACGGACAGACCATCGAAAGCTACGAACAACAGACCGAACACGAACAATCACTACAAGAGTACGCACAACAAATTGAACAAAATGACGACGAACAAGAGAGCCCCATTGAACATGATAACATTAATTTTTTAGAATAACTAGCTCTTCGCTTCCTTACATAGAATGTAAGACAAAAAGCGGAGAGATACTTAAAATACTAATAGACACAGGTTCGAACAGAAATTACATACAGCCCAAACTAGTTTCTAACCCGATTCCCAATCAAAAGCCTTTCGAAGCCGTAACAGTCGGCGGAAATATAAGAATAACTCACCATAAAATCGCTAATCTCTTTGACAGACAAGATATCCAAGTAAAGTTTTTCCTATTACCTACGTTAAAAGCATTTGACGCAATTCTGGGCAACGACAGCCTTAAAGAACTAGAGGCCGTAATCCATAGCAGCAAGAATCAATTAATAATTAAAGATACCATATTTATACCCCTTAAACAGAAAAAAATCGAGGCAGTTAACACTGTCATACCACGGACAGATCACATGACTATCGAACAGAAACAAAGATTAAAACAGTTAGTTACAAAATACCCCAATTTATTTGCCACCCCAAACGAAAAATTAACCTACACAACCAATGTAAAAGCAGAAATTCGAACCAAGACAGACTCACCCATATATTCCAAATTTTACCAATTCCCAATGTCTTTAAAAGACGAAGTCCATAAACAAATACGAGAACTTTTAGAGGACGGAATTATTCGCCCATCCCGATCACCCTACAATTCACCTGTGTGGATTGTTCCCAAGAAAATGGATGCTTCCCAAGAGAAAAAGTATAGAATGGTTATTGATTACAGAAAGCTTAACAAAGAAACAATAGCAGACAAGTACCCTATTCCAGAAATAAACGAAGTACTAGCACAACTTGGGAATAATAAAATTTTTTCAGTGCTTGACTTAAAAAGTGGCTTCCATCAAATTCCATTAAAAGAAGCAGATATTGAAAAGACCGCCTTCTCCGTAAACAACGGAAAATACGAGTTTACACGACTCCCTTTCGGTCTGAAAAACGCACCTTCTATTTTTCAAAGGGCGTTAGATGACATTCTTCGTGATCATATCGGCAAGATATGCTTCATTTACATAGACGACATTATCATATTTAGCAAAGATAATGAAACACATGCAGAAAATCTTGACACAATTTTTCGAACTCTTCAAGAAGCTAACATGAAATGTCAGTTAGACAAATGCGAGTTCTTTAAAGACAAGGTAGAATTTCTCGGCTTTGTCATCTCAGATAAAGGCGTCGAGACTAACCCAGACAAAATAGCAACCATAGCCAAGTATCCCTATCCAAAAACACTCAAAGACTTGAGATCTTTCCTCGGACTCTCTAGCTACTATAGAAGGTTCATAAGAGATTTCGCTAAGTTGGCAAAACCACTTAGCTCTCTTTTAAGAGGGGAGGATGGACGAGTGTCCAAAAGCCAGTCTTCAAAAAAACTAATTAATCTCAGTCAAGAAGCCATTGATTCCTTTGACAAAATCAAAAACGCTCTAATATCCAATGAAGTTATTTTACAATACCCAGACTTTAATAAGGAATTTCAATTAACAACAGACGCATCCAATTATGCAATTGGAGCAGTCTTATCTCAGAATAAACGACCCATATGCTTCCTTTCAAGAACATTGTCAAAATCCGAAGAAAATTACGCCACTAATGAAAAAGAAATGTTGGCGATTATTTGGGCACTAAAAGCCCTCAAAAATTACCTTTACGGTAAGGCAAAAGTAAAAATATACACAGATCATCAACCACTTACACATTCGCTTAGCAGTTGGAATGGCAACGCTCGAATCAAAAGATGGAAAACGTACCTAGAAGAGTTTGATTATGAACTCCTTTATAAACCAGGCAGGGATAACACAGTAGCAGACGCATTGTCAAGAATACCCATAGTAAACCAAATCAATTCAGTAACATCCACTCAGCATAGCGCAGAAAGTTCAAGTCACAACCTAATACCTAGTATAGAGGTCCCGATAAACGTATTCAAGAACCAAATATTCTTAAACAAAGCAAACACAGACGACTATAAATTCCAAATCCCTTTCCCAACTTTCCATAGACATCTAATAACTAGACAAGAGTACACAGAAAATAACTTAGTTCAGATATTAAAAAAGCATTTAAACCCTTCTGTAATTAACGGGATAATAACGTCAGAAGAAATCATGAACCAAATTCAACAAATATACCCCAAACACTTTAGGAATTATAAAATCAGATTCACCCAGACACAAGTGAAGGACTTGACTAATGAAACAGAGCAGGACGAACATATACTAAAAATACACAATAGAGCTCACCGCAACGCAATAGAAAATAAAAAACAATTATCAGAAACCCATTACTTCCCCAGAATGAAACAGAAAATCGCGGCATTAGTCAAACAATGTCAAGTCTGTAAAGAAGAAAAATACGACAGACAACCAAACAACCCTAAACTAAATGAAACACCCATACCTCAATATCCTGGACATATAATTCATGTAGACATATACACGACAGGCAAAAACTTAGTACTGACAGCAATAGATAAATTTTCGAAATTAGCCCAAGGACGCATCATCAAATCTAGAGCAATAGAGGACATAAAAAAACCACTTCACGACATTTTATTTTATTATGGAGTTCCGAAATTCGTGGTCATAGATAACGAAAAATCTCTGAATTCAGCATCCATAACATTCATGATGCGAGATCAATTAGGGATTGAAATTTATAACACTCCACCTTATAAAAGCACAGTCAACGGCCAAGTCGAACGATTTCACTCTACGCTTTCAGACATTATGAGATGTAACAAGAGAAAACAAGAATATAAAACCTTTCAAGAATTAATTGACAAATCAATATACGACTATAACTACACCATTCATTCAACGACTAACAGACGACCACTAGATTTGTTTTTTGGCAGAAACCTAACGACGAACCCAGAACAATATGAAAAATCTAGACAAGACAACATTGACAGACTTAGACAGAAACAGACGATAGATTCACACATGGTATAGCGGAAAGTTTACAGAACCAGGTTAGATTGATCAAAGAGGAGGTTATTAATACAAAATATGCCATACAATGGGCAAAAGTTAACGTAATAAACTCATTTTTACTAAAAAAAGCAGAAATAGATGAAATAGAGAGAATCTTCAAAGCTGGTAGAATGCCTTCATTATCTGTAGAAGAAATGCTAGAATATTCAGACGTGGCCATATTTCACAATACTACTACTTTGTTTTATGTAATTAAAATACCTAACGTAGAAGAAAATGATTATGAAAATCTAATTGTGAAACCAGTCGTAAGAAATAACGCTATCATAAATATAGAGTATAAAGAAATATTGTCTCGAAAAAATGTAATGTTTGGAATTATAAAAAATTGTAAAAAATATAATAACATTAAGATTTGTTCAAAAAATAACATTGTCAACATTAGCAATAGTACATGTTTGCCTAGGCTCCTCAATGGAGAAAAGTCGCTGTGTGAGTTCAGTAACGCCGAGCATGTGAAACCCATCGAAGAAGTGGCCAACGGTCTTCTGATCCTCAACAACTTTGATGGAATGGTGACATCGGCGACAACAAGTACATGGTTAAACGGCACCTATGTCATTCGCTTTACCAACGAGTCCATTTCAATTGGCAACCGGACTTTCAACAACCTAGAGAGCAGCACACTGAGAGTCGGCTCCTCGATAATCCAGATGACACCAGAAGAATCGAGACGACTCCAAATTCTATCACTAAAGGCTTTGCAGGCATTACACATCAACAATACCCAAAGACTAGAACACCTAAAACTTACGACACAGGCAATATCATCCATAATATTGGTTTGCATAGTCGTGATAATCATTGTCATTGCCTTCCTCTACATAAAGAGAGCGAAAAAAATTACGTTACTACTGGACAATAGCCAGGTAAAGAAAGTAACAGAGGCACCAAGACGAACCATAGAAAACATACAGTTCAACGACATTCCCTTCTTTTAATGATCGCTTGAGGACAAGCTCAAATCAAAGGGGGAAGAGTTAACAACAAATATATTTTTCAAGTTAAAAACAAAAATATTCTGCATTGCAACAAAACCCAATGGGAATTGTTGCAACACAAATAAAACGTAACAAGCTGATCAGACCAATAAGCCAAAACTGCTGACACCATGTCTAGCGGACTTCCTGCACACGCCAACCAGAGCTCCAGCAATTCTAAGAAGAATTGCACAACGGTTCAACAACACCACGAGCGACGCCGCTGCCAACGTCGTCGACTGAACCACAGCTCAGCTAGGGATAGAATTGATTTAAGTAATTTAGTTGCAAATTTGTTCTTCAATAAAGCGGACTGCATTTAAGCAGTGAAATATCAAAACATCTTATTTTTTCCCGTTTTAATAAAGAAAGAACTTAACTTATATGTGAATGAAGCCTAAATGGATTCAAGTTGATAGTAGTCATTCAGTCAGCGTCGACCTTAGAACATGTCGTCTACATAGCGTTGTTCCACAATTAAATAAAGAAACCTTATTTGCTAATTAAGAAGTATTTCATGTGCTTCTGCCTCCCCTCTACCCCCTCCCCATACAGTCCACAAACTCACGTTGGCGTGCTGGGTGCCATGTTGTTGTAGAACATGCCGTGATCCGAGCTGGTGCGTTCGCCGTCCGATATGTCCTCAATGTCGCCATCGTGATCGTGACTGTGCGTATCGAAGCGCATGCCGGGCTTGCGCTTGTCCAGCTGCAGCCGCTGCTGAGCAACGATGCCGGCAGCCGGAGTATTTGTGCTGGAGGTAAGTGCTGAGATGTTGGGGATTGTGCCATTGTTGTTGCTGCCAATGAACTTCAGCTCTCGCCGCGTCTCCATGCCCGAGTCAATGGACGAGTCCTCGCTTAAGTACGTCTGATTGTACATGATGTCCTTGGAGGAGGCGCTGTTGTAATCGGAGGTTGGTATGTTGTGACCGCCAACGGAAGACACTGTGCCCAGCGGACTCTCTGAGTTGGAGCGCATGTCCTCTGTCTCCAGGGCTTGGCTGCTGCGCTGCGCCCAGCGTCCACGGGCACGAGGCGCCGCCACGCCCAGCTGTTGACTGGGCGAGGAGCTCAGGTTGCCCATGGACGAGGCGGCGTGCATGGTCGCAGAGGACAAGGCGGTATTGATGGGCGTGGGTATGGAGAGAGCGCCGCTATCCGAGTCGGCCGCCTTGCGCATAGCCCACTGCGGCAGCTGGCCCACGTCGGACAGTCGATAGGCATGGCGATTGGCTGGCTGCTCCTCAGCCACAACAAACTTGGGCGCCTGTTGTTGATGCTCCAGTTCACTGATGGGCGACTCCACCACGATGGCATCAGGCGGCGAGATGGGCGCCAATGGGCGCTGCAGCGGCGCAATGCCCGAGCGCAAACGCTGCTGGGACATGCGCGCCTGCATCGTGACGATCATGTCGTGCGGCACCTGCCAGATGAAGATGCAGCCATCGCCGCTGGCCGAAATCAGATGGCGACAGTCGTTGGTGAACTTCAGCCCCGTCACCAGCTCGCTGTGGCCGTACATGCGCGCCATGCACTCGCTGGAGTAGTAGTCATAGACGGCGAGCGTCTTGTCCGTGCAGGAGGTGGCCACGTAAATGCCGCTGGGGTCGAGGCTGAGCTTGATCAGGCTGCCCTCGTCCGAGTGGGAGCCCTTGAAGGTCTTCGTCTGCTTGGCGTTCTGCGTGCCATAGACGCGCACGTTGCGATCCTGGCAAGCGGTCAGAATGTGTTTGGCATTTGAGTCCACCTCCATGTCATACAGCGTTGTCTTGCCAGAGGTATTCGTGCCGCGCATGAAGATGTTGCCCTGCAAACGAGATGCATTAGATAATGGAATTTGAAATTGAAGAGCATTTCACACTTACCTGAAAAGTTCGGAACATTATGGACTTGTCGGCGCCGCAGCTGATCATTTGGAAGTTGAGGCCAGCGCCGACGAATTTGATGGAAGTGATCGACGAGCTGTGATCGTCCAGGGTCTGCAGCAGCAAATAGTTCTGCGACACATCGAAGACGTGTATCAAGCGATCACGACTGGCACTGGCCAGCAGCTTGCGCTCGATCTTTTCGTTGGAGTACTCCAGGCAGAGCACCTCCGACTCGTGCGCCTCGATGGTGGTCAAGAGCTTCAGGTTGTGCAGGCTGTAGACGCGTATGTTGCCGCAGCGATCGCCGCTGGCCAAGTGCTGCAGATCTGGACTAATTTTAATGCAGCGCACGCCGTTGCGGCCGTCGTAGCTGGAGCTGCCCGTCTTGTCGAAGAGCGAGGAGCCCTGGTCCTTGATGTACTGCAGCTCGTCGTCGCTGTAGATGATCTTGAGTAGCTCTTTGGAATAGATGTTCTTGCGGTATATCTCATTGTTGGCACAATTGTCCAGGCCCCACACACGAATCGTGTCGTCCGACGAGCATGTCACGAAGCAATCCTCTGGCAATGTTTGCGAAGATTCACGCTCCACATTATATGGCACTGTCTCCACGCCCCAAATGCACGTGGAGTGGTAGAGGAACGAGTGGGACTTGCCCACTCGCGATATGTCGCGCAGATCCCAAATGTAGAGCGAGTGATCGTTGTAGACGCAGCTGACCTGTGTATATAAAAAGGAGAAATGTGAGACGACCTCGATCTCTCTTTACTTTCAGTTCATACCTTGGAGCGCTGCTCGTCAAAGACCATGGCAATACAATCTGGGAACTTGGCTTGCTGGGGCACAGACATAATATGATTGATCTGTATGCCCTGGGCAACGTCTACGCCCAGGTAGTGAGTCCTGGGCAGCGTCGTCACGTACTCCAGCGTGGAAGCATTGAAGATGCGTATGATGGACTCGGCACAGCCAACGAGTATAAAGCGTTCGTTGACGCAAATGCAGTTGGCATTGCTGGTGCGGCACTGCACCCACTTGTCGAGCAGCCGCCTCGAGCTGAACTCCACCAGGTGCCCCTGCCGTGTGATGGCATAGGTGCTCTCCGAGCAGATGCCCTTGCCGCAGGCGACGGCACAGAAATCATTGTCCCGCAGATCGCCCAGAATGGCGCTGCGACCCATCAGGGGGATGGGATCTTTGTACTGCAATCGAATTGGAATTACTTTCTGTTAAAGTGTATATATGTCTATGTGTATGTGACTCACCTTGCGTCCACCTTCTAAATACCAGTATTTGACATGTCGATTGCCCACGGTGACAAAGTAGCTGCCATCTTCGGCAAAACACACGGCTGCCACCTTGGAGCTAATCTTGTTGGAAGCCATTTTCAGATTGGCGCGCCAGTCGAACACGTTGACAATCATGTCGTGCTGCGAGCCCACCGACACCAGGTACTTGCCCGTGGGCGAGAATGCCTGCCAGAGCAATGCAGTAGACATTAAAGCACAAGTAGTCGAGTAAATAAATAGACAGCTTTCCACTCACCACACAGGTCACGGCATATTTGTGATCTACGAACTCGGCTATGACTGTGCCGCCGCTGCACTGCTCCAGATTGCCATTGGGCGTCTCTAGTTCCCAAACTTTGATGGCAGGATTGATGCCGCACTCGCCGGTGGCCACATAGCGGCCGCAGCGCGAGAAGGCAACGGATGTGAATGCTTTGCGGGAGGTATTGACCAGATAGGCCTGTGTGTGACGCTTGGCATTGAACAGGACCACAGTGCAGCTGTGCAGGGGGCGGAAGAGAAAGAGCAAAACATATATGAGAACCCATATATATATATATATATATATATATATATATATATATATATATATATATATATATATATATATATATATATATATATATATATATATATATTTGTAATATGTGCCCGCATTGTGCGCACTTGAAAACGACCCTGGCCTGGCTCTAGCAAACAGCGGGTGCCATTCGCAATTCAAGCGATTTGCTTCTTGAATGCCATTCCGCTTTGGCTGGCTTTATGACAAAACTCTTTTGATAAAACTGTCACTAATTAATTAGTTAGACATTGGTCATTGTCAACCCACACACAAAACTCATAATTAATCAATTTAAATTTAGTAGTTATCCCTATAAGGGCAGCTTTTAGAGTTGTCATAAAACCAAATTCCGTGAAGGCTAAACAAAAATAAATTTGCTGATTCTTCAGTTCCAATCTAGCTTGAATCATTGCTCAAGCGATTGTGTTCTTTTCAGCTCAAGGACTCACCCTGCAGGATAGGCCAGCAGGCCGCTGACTGGCGACACGTCGAGTGCCGCATTGCTGCAGACAGTTAGACCCAAGACTCTTTTGAGTTTTATCTGTAATGAAAGAGAGCAAATAATATATATGAATATATGAAATGAAATATATATGTATATGTACGTAAATAAAAAATATATATGTACAGTAAAATAAATATAAATAAAAATGTATAAAATGATGTACTTGTCATCATTTATTATATTATATAAATTGTGGATAATAATATATGTATTTGTGAACAGTAAATACTACTTATTATTATTAAATTATACATAATTATTATTATAAAATATTTAAAAAAAACTATCAGCAGCAGCAAAGTATTCCATTTTATTTAGAAAATAATTTATAGAATATAAACCTCCACAGATTTAAGAAATACATTAACATACACCTCTTTTTGAACACTTTTCACATATATCTCAATTAACATAACCAAATAAAAAATAATATTAAAAAATCAGCAAAAAGCAACTATTTCAACACAATAACTAAGTAAACAAATACTAAATTCCATTCAAGGTGAACTGTAATTCGCATGATGCTGTGCTATACAAATATTAAGTATACGCCATGCTAACAAAAAGACAGTAAGTGCTTGGCTAGGTAAAGCCTTGCTAAAAGCGCTAAAATTCAATCCAAGCAGACTTAAAATCTTTTCGCATGGGCATAAAAGAACGATATTGACCCACATCTGAGGCGGTCAGAAATATATAGAATCATCTGTCAGTACCCAATGGATTCAATGGAAGACTCAACTCTAAAGCTTCTTATATATATATATCTTCAATTATTATAAAGTGTGTGATGTACATAATTGATACATATGTATGTCTGTCGCTTAAGGACAGGAAGTACGAGTCAAGTGTTTTAATGGCAATCGTGACGCAGTTGCACAAGTCGGGCGGCATGTCCATATATACATTCATGTGGAGAGCGAGATATAGCTTTCGTTATATGTGGGCGAGCAGCTAAGCACTGCAAATCGCAATACCAATTAAATAGTTCAAACAAAATCGAACAACAGCACAACAACAACAACTCATTAAACACCCGTGGCATGAATTTGTGTCGCAGTGAGAGAGGGAAAGACATATCGAACGCCTAGCTGAGCTGAGATCATCTGGTTAGCAGAAGTCAAGAGGAATGCGCGAGCCTTTGACTCGCTTGTTTTTCAAAGTCAGCACTTAAGAGATATATACGTATTTGTGTATATATTTATGTATGTATTTGAAACGCTTGTTTTACATTTCAGCTGCCACCAACGCAACTACAAAATATTTCTCAATGCAAAAGGTCGTCGTGAACCGGTTTATTCTAAAGCTATTTTCAGCTATTTGCATTCGTAATGATCATAATATGCCGTGAAATTGTAAACACTCTAAGCCCAGCTAGAAAATCGCCATGTGAAATCAATAGAGGTGGGCAAAAGTCAAAAGAAAAGCGTGTTTACTATCTACTTTTCTATCCAGTACGCCGTATATCTAAGTCGGGCATTGACATCCGCGTTACATTAGAGAAATCATAAATAATAAAATCAACATCAAATTGATTTATTCAAGTAGAAAAACGAGTTTTTGTTATCATCAAAATATTAATGTTAATTATTTACTGATAAGAAAAACTATCATAATAGGAAACAGCCCGAAATGCTAAAGTACCTTTCTCCTAGTGTAATAAACTATACTTAAAATATATTACATATTTCAAATATATAATAAACTCATAAGGAAGTGACTGCGAAGATTCCTTCTCATAAAATTTCATAATATCTTTGCATATTCATAATGAAAATGTTTTATAGCTGAGAGCAAGAGAACTCATTTGAATAGCATCAAAAATTATTTTATACTAATCCATTCACAAGGTCGAAATATGATCTAAGAGAACTGTTTTAAGAAACTCATTAAGGTCAAGCCTAAAAGCTGCCCCACGCCGCCTTCAACATCAAATTAAAGATCTAATTTAGTGTCAATTCGTTACAGTTGTCGAATCGTAAAGATAAAGAGTGGTTAATTTATATTTATTACCTTTTCTGACTAGCTTATTGAGTACGATATCAACATTTACATAGGGGTCTTTTCTCTGCAGTCTTTATGCCTATTGACATGTTACTCTTCTTCAATACAACTTTATGCTGCCTCGCACTCGCAGTTTTTACTTGTCTCACCTCGAGCCGGCAAACAACAAAAAAACAAAAGTATGTACTTAATTTGTTTTCGGCAAGCGGAAGATGTCGATTGTCTTCATGTTGCCCATTTTTCAAATGCAAGGCTGATGCCCCTCGGGTCCCGAACATGGCTATGACAAATCGAAGCCGCTTAAGCGCTTCAGAGTTGTTTTTGTCTGATTCGCTTAAGGAACGCTTGCCAAGTTGAATGCACTAAAATTCCTTCAATTGAGGCGGCGGCTGGGGCTAAAAGCAGATTTGGCGCTTGTTGAAATGTGCCAAAGATTCTGATGTCTTGGCTTAGACGGAATGCGACGCCATGTGGGCCGGTGACACATTTCTGAGTGGCTGCCCACACCGCAGCAGCCACAACATCACGTCAAAAGCTGCGTTTTCGATTCCGTGACAACGAACTCAAATATTTGCATGACAGGTGTCAGCAATTTCGGCCAATTAATAGACATCTGTGTGTATGTGTGTGTGTGTGTAACTAGTTAAGAATTCTTGAGAAGTTTGTTCAGCAAGATAACGTAAAATAATTCATGTTTTAATTAAAGCTAACATGACTCAAAGCAAAATATTAATTAGATGGAATTATTATGTAAATTAAATTGAAATTGACACGAATTAATGAAGCTCATTTCAGCAATATTAATTTTTTTTCCTTTTGGAAACAGCTTTATTAAGCCACACTTTATTCATTAATTTTTATCATCTATAAAATCATATAATATAACCATGAAATTGGCAGATTTTGTGGGATAACAAAAATAAAAGAAGTCAATCGATAAAAACAAATAGAAAATTGGAAAATGTATTAACTATGTTCAAACTTGTTATTTAAATTGATCCTTAGGTATATTTGGGCAATAGTAATATATACATATATACATACACATATGAATATATAATTGAAAATTTGTAAAGTAATTAGTGCCAATAAGTTAAGACAGTAACTAAGAATTTTTTAGTCAATTAGCAAAGAGGTATCAAAGCTTTGTGCTGTGTATAAAGAATGCTAAATATTATAATATATATGTATATAGGTTACATATATTACCTAACTGAGTGCAATCACCTATGAAATTCGATACGAAGAAATGCCTCAACTCTTTGTAAGTTTCTTCTTCTCAGAACAACCAGAGAAAGAGAATATCAAGAAGCCTCGTCTTCACACAAATATTTGCAAATCGCCGAGTGCGAGGTATGTCGTAGTGCGTCACTAATGGACTCGCGCAAACTTACCCAACTATAACTCTTTTTTTTGCCTATGCTTTTCTTCACAACGTTCTCGGTGGACACGTTTTTTACATTTCTAATTTGCGCTCGTTGGCCGGCAATGTTGTTGGTGCTCGGACTAGCATGCACAAACGCGCGCATAAATCATCAACAAACAGCGCACAGCTCTTTACATATATGTATATCTGAGTATATAGTAGGTATATATATGTATATGTTTGTGTCAATGGACGTGAGCGAAATGCCTTATGCCTGTAGCCTGTAGCTACTTTTTGGCAGCCTTTCGCTAGCTCTCCGTAAAGAGATTCAAATGGTATTCAGAGTCTCCTTGACATTGTCGCCACATTCCGTTTCGGCTTAGAAGTTGCCGAGATGCAGCATTCAGTAAATTAGCTATCAGCAATGACTAACAACTAATTGCCCATAATTACTTGCGGCAGCAGCAACACACAAACATATTTGCAATTTTTCATTAGTTTATCTGAATGGCTTTTGGCTGGCCCACACACACACACACACACAGATACACAAACACACATGGATACATGGACTGGTTCGATAGACAAACGGAACCAAACCACAAAAACTCATTACCAACTTTGTTTTTTGTTGTTGCTGCTGTTGACCACATGGAATAAAGTTTTAGAAATTTAGAAACAGCTATGGCCAAATTTACCTCATAGGCAGCTATCTCCTCCTTGCCATAGGCGGCAACTGGCGACGAGTTTCGTGGGGCGAACATTTTGTCTGATAATGCATAACACTGACTAAAACTTGGGCGTATATTTAAGTTGTACTTAATTACAATTTATTTATTAATATAAGTGGAACACACACACAGTGAGACGCCCACAATTTCTCAGTTATATACATAAATATATTTATAATATATATATCTACTTTATAAATTCGTTGATTTGTTTTTGGAATTGCTGTATTTTATATTCAATAAATAATACTTTTTCGGTTATTTTGCACTGTTTTCAACTGTGACTCAATGACTAGTCTTAAAATTGTGTTTGTGTTGTTGTTGCCGCTTTTTCAAGGTCGTTGTGATTCGCTCGTATTTTGAAGGAGACTTTTAGCTATTCGGTAATTCGCTTCACTTGGCCATTTTATATTGAACACTTTGGCTTAATTTTCTCCATTTTGTTCAGACTCTAAAATATAATATTATTTTTTTTTTCATTTCAAATTCGTATTTTCGTTTCACTATTCTTGATTTGGTTTCGCTGCAAAAGTTTTCTTTTGCTTTAATAAATAAATTCTTAATGCCTGCTCGATGACCCGTTCTATTCCAATCTTATTGTTGTTGTTGTTTTGTAATTATCGTTGTTGTTTTTATTGTTGTCGGCCGTTTTCGTTGCGAATCTATTAGATACGTTTCGTTATTAGCGCGACTCAAATGAAACTGCTGAGATTTCTAGCCGCGTACAACAAGACTTCGTCATCGAGATAGAGATATGGCCAGCGACACACTGAGAGCGAGAGAGACTCAAAGCTGTCATGCCACCTTCTCGGCCTATACGGCGATTGGATATTTGAGAGACGGCATTTGAAAGCTCTTTGCGTACGTGTTGCTCATGAATACTTATATGAGCTGACTTTCAGTCACAGCCTTTAGAGCTACGAGTTCCGCTCTTTAATTTGCATGTTTTGAAAACGAGTTTTTTTTTTTATTTTTCGGCGGGGCGTGGACTGCACTCAAAGCACGATAAACAAATCGAGGCGCGATCGCTTGACCGAGGGCGATTTTCTGATTTGCTCAAGCTATATCCATATTGCCACACGTTTGGCATTCTAGTATTACCTCTAAGGTATATCTATTCGAATGACAATTGCAAATTGCAGATTCAGATTGCGACAGAGACGAGTCATGCCTGCTAGAGGCAAAAATCAATTAAAAGCATTGATAATTCTATTAGAACAATATGGTTTCTAGTCAATAGGGTAGCTTTGGATTCTAGCAAGTATGCTAGAAGTCATATATTAATATATCAGATATACATATATGTGACTTGGATTCTGTTTCCAAGCTCGACAGGCGCTGCCCACTAAATACAATAAATTATTAGCAAATCAAAGCATATCGAATTGTAGGCGTACGTGTTCTGCGCCAAAGTTGTAAACAAACGCAGAATTGGGCAAAAGCCAACAACAAGAGCACTCAAATATCGCCAGTCAACTGAGGAAGTCAACCAGAGCAGCAGCAGCAGAATAGCAGCAGCAGCATCGGCAGCAAGCCAAACAAGTGGAACAGACCCGACACCATAGCGAACAATAAATAGCATCCGATAGATAGCTAGCTAGCTAGATATATACGAGCATACATATACATATACAAGCAGATAGTCTACGGTGGCAACTGCGTAGTAAAAAACAGAATCCAAGTGTGGGTTAGATTTCGCAAAAAGAGAATAATACCTGAATGACTATGCACTCTAGTGAAGATATTCATGTGGCCGGGAGTATAACAAGGTCGTATCAAAAACATCGTCAGCTAAAGTAGTTCGTGCGGAATTTCATTATACGACAATGCATATTCAACTTGATTGAGTTCATGCTTGATACATAAGAAAGTTGATTGACAAATCAAATTGGAAGCAACAAATTAGCAAGGAAATTAAAAATTGTCTGAGATGGAAGCCTATTTAGAGACTTTGCATGACTTGGGCAATCTGTCCTAGCAACTAGTCAAATTTATGAATCTTAAATTAAAAATTAAGATAATACTTATTATTAATTGAGAGTTTAATAAATATAAGACTAAAACTGACTGTGATTAATTGTAGCACAAGGGGCTATTATAATGTAATTAATTTTAATTACAAATAGAAATGTCAAAGATTTGCCATAAGACAACGAGTGTAATAGAGGGCGATAATTTTTTGAGATAAACATTTCAATAATTATAAAAAAAGAAGTATTTTAGGGAAATATAGTTCTGCAGTTTCAGGTATATTCACTGAATAAATATTTGCTATACTACTTTAGCTTCAAGGGCTCGATAAACTTGCTATGAAAGGCGCATCAGATGCATTGTGTCGGCAGAGTATAGCACTATAAAATATTGTTCATATTATAATAATTTTAAAGCTGTGATGGGCTTTGATTAATTGATTTTACAGTTTCATAATTTCATTGCCTTAACCCAATTTATTGCACACTAATCATAGATTTCATGAAATGTTTTGAGCAGCAGAAACAAAAAAATTATATAATTCATGAAAATATAACACTTATTCTCAATCAAAATTTGTTGCCTAATTTTAATAAATGTTTTTCTTTTCATAAATCCATATTCACTTTACTTTTTTTTGGTTGAAAAGAAAATCAATTTGCATAAAAAAAAAACCACACACACACAATGCAACGTTGAATGGACAAACAAAATGCATTGTTAACATGCCCGTCGTCTAATGAAGAGAGGCAGAGCGAGATAGAGATAGAGAGAGGGTTACAGCAACTATGGAGACAGCCACGCACTTGACTACGTTGGCAAGAGCAGATTGAGCCAGCGGCTGAGACCCGAGCGCCGAGACTCAATAGTGCAAACAATTTTTCGTTGTGCTTAAGAGTGTGTGTGATTGTGTGTGTGTGTGTGTAAGTGTGTGTAAGTATGTGTCTTTTTGTTGTTTATGGGGGAAAGTTACAAACGGGCAGCGGCTCTGACAGATGCTAGGCAGATAGATAGATAGATAGACAGATAGCTTGAACTGCATGCGGCGCATATTCAAATGAATGCAGCCTCGTTGTCGTTGTTGTTGCTGTTGTTGTTGTTGTTATTGTTGTTGCTGTTACTGTTGTCGTTGTTGGGCTGGTTTTGTTTTGCCTTTTGCCTTTCCTTTGATTTACACCGTGAAAAGTTGTGGGCCAGTTCCGTATGTAGTAAAGCCATTTACGTGGCTTAGCGAATTACGACTTGCAGATTGCTTTGTCTGTAGCTCGGGCAATTAAGTTGCATTGGTTTCGTTTGTGAACAATGTTGAAATGTCTAATGACGCTTTTGTCATTAATATTATTATTAGCATATAATATAATTGAATTATTGTCAAAGGTTTATGGCTTGTCAATATGACTGCTATGTAGGTATTTCTAATAAATAATGATTTATTGCAAAGGCCATGCATATAGACTGGATGAGAGAGAATGCGATAGAGGGAGCTGATTATATACCCTGTAATTATTCAAAAATGTATGCGTGGGAGATTGCATTCTTAATGAGATGGTAGATGATGCAAGAGATGATTCGGCATCGACTTTAATTTGCCAGATTTACAAAAGTCATATCAGAAGATGCATAACTTTGAATCGGCGATATATTAAAAATAAGAAATCTGATTACATACCCTGTAGACATTCCTTATACAATTTTACTCAAAAAAATATGATTAGTCATTGCAATTAATTTGCTATATTTATATATAGTCATATCAAAGGATTTATTAAAAGTCTTTCTCACGTGATTTGCCAGGGGTTCATATATACATATATATTACTTTTAGATACTTTTAAATATAATAAAATGATTTATTGTATAAGCTACAGACTTCGAGCAGATACGTATGTTCTCATAGAGCTGCAACAATAATTTTTTATGTGATCTCAGTTATCCAACAATTATCTCTAATGTTTCCGCTTCCATATAAGTATTTCTTGTCAAATCTATGTGATTAAACTAAACTTCCTCTAACACAACTGCCATTTAGTAGTTATTTGAAATTTAACGATTATATCGCTGATTGTACAAGCAATTTTACAAATATTCGGATAGATTGCAGGGGATTATAATTATAAGAGCTCAGCTTCCAATTACGATTTTCGACCACATGTTGGGTTGCTCTAAAATACTTAATTATAGAGAGAAAGACTTATCAATGCATTTTATAGACATTTTTATGTGCCACTAAATGCTGCAGAGGAGTTCGACTAATGTCCAGACGTCGTAAACACACACACACACACACACACACACATAGTTCGAGCGGGGGCCGCCCACGTTGCAAGTCAGTGGAAAACTCGAAAAAATTGAGTCAAAGTCGAGTTGTTGAAGCACAACACGCATAACAAAATGAATTTTGTGCCAAAAAAAAAAAGAAAAAAACAACAGGTGTCTGAGCTGCCCACTATGCAAATCACAATCACTGCTGCAGTGCGTGACGAGGCATTAAAAGACAAACAAGTATCAAGAATCTAGAAATGTAATATAATTATATACACATATGTATATTTAAAGTCTATCTCTCTTCTCTTCTGCTTACATTTTTAATCAATACAGAATTCTCTTTCCCTTCAATCTTCTCTCTTCTCTACTCTTCGCTGCATAAATTATAAATTTAATATATCTATAATAGATCATTAATTATCGTTATGAAACTATCAGCATATCGTTAAAAGAAAATTATTTCAAAACCCACCTAATCCGCATATGGCACAGCGAAGGCCTTTCAAAATATTTGTTAAATCTCTTGACTATTCGATTTCAAAAGGTTTAGCCGAGACTTGTTAATAATTTATTTATAATGTGGCATATAGGAACAGTTTCCTTGTTAAATTGTTAAAGTAAATAAACAATATATTAACACGTTTTCAATTCTATTCTGACTTGACTTTATTCAAGTCTAAGTCAAAGTTAAAGAAGAGAGGACTTAACTAATATCCAATTAGATTTTTAGATTTTGCATCCATTCTGAATTAGCCGTTGCGCAATTGCAAAATCTCACCAAATCAAAGAGTAAACAGGAATCAAGATTTGCTGTGAAGCACAAAAAGCGAAAAAAAAAAACAAAAGTAAAGCTGACATCATTTGCTGAGATCACGAGCTACTCCAAGAGCCGCCGGATATAAATACAATCGACTCGTCCCACCTCATTAGAAATGCATTTTCAAAATACCAAGCTTGATAAAAACAAAAAAAAAAAAAAAAAAAAAAAACCTGAAATCTTTTCTAAATTTGCGATTTTTGTCGTGCAACTAATTTATAAATCAATCACTGAATGAACACAATCCCAACGCGATGTACATAGTTTTATATAAGCGAAAATTGTTAGAATAAAGCGAGCTGGAATATGCTTGACTAGCAGATGCTCTATGAGTACAACAAAATGACTTTACGACATATTTTATTAATTTTTATATTATAAGCAGAAATTCTTGGTACAATGGTTTTGTCAAAGAAAATATTGCCAGGTCGGTTTGCATGGGTGTTTTAATCACAGGCTTCAGGGCATCTCCTAGTCGAGCATTTTCAGCTTGCTCAATTTCGATCTATTTATTTTACAGGTAAACATAAAATTTCTTTAAGCCAACTTTTTTGATTGCCTCGTTTTTTATCATTTTCGATATAGGGCATATATAGATCTACAAGCACATACAAAACAAGTTTAGTTATTAAGTAATTAGTGATTTTTTTACTACAAAATACAATATATTTATCCCAGTGTATGTTACAACAATAATTAGTATTAAATGATGGTCTTTGGCCTATTAATGACTTGGCAAACAATTCATATATACATATGCACCAAACTCTGTTAAGAGGCTAAGCACACAGTTTAAGTGCTTCAGTTTCAATACTGAGCAGATGTAACTTCGGTTATGTAAGAGCAATTTATTAATGAAACCTGTCAATATCTATACTTTGTCAAAATTGATTACTGTTTTCAAAATCAATTAACTTTTTTTTTTTTTTGGCGTGAATGTTTTGTTTTTTTTTTTTTTATGCATTTGATGGTCGAGCGTTGGATAAGTTTCTGAACGGTAGCTAAGTACTACTACATACATACATATACAAATATATGCATATACACACACACACACAAATAGAGGCTGAGACACGACATGAAACATTTAGGAGTGCCCCTACATCAATCAAGTGCTAATCATATGGGTTGGTTTCAAAACCAAATTTTGTTTTGCGAGCATACAAAACAATATTTCGGAATGACATGATAGAAAGGCCGATTGATCGACTATGAGATACTCTGTAAATAAAAGGTAATGATGCTAAGAAATTTATAGTAAAAGTACAATTATATATGTACATGATGCATGGCATATACTACAATGATAATGATAATGAGATAATGTATAGTCTCTGATCAAGAATGATGTATGATAAATAATGGTTGTATTGAAATCGCGAGAATCAGGATAGAGCAAGTGAGACAATGAACTCATCAGTCTAACAACTACATCTTCCTCCACACTCTGCATGCCCATTTTTCAAAAGAACAGGGTATAAGCACACACCAACTATCGGAAAGGTGTCAAAAGCGAAGGCAATCTCTGTTGATGCTGCACACATATGAATAAATATACAACAGATACAGCAAATACATTGCCAAGACTTATTACATTATGCTTACGATGCGATTGTAAATGTACGAAAAGTGACCATCGAACCAGCGACGCTCCTTTGTGACTTTAACAACTATGCATTAAATCATTGAATTTACCTATTTTGGTAAAAAGTAAACAAATGAGGCGAATAAACTGAGAGCTGAACACTTGAAGTATGTGAATTGTATTTTTAGGTATTCAAAAGCAAATAACATTTGTATTACATTTATTTAGCATTACGTTTGCTTAAGTAAGTTTAAAAGTATAAATATATAAATATAAACAAAAAGCAAGATTATAAATATATATAAAGCAAGATTAAGTTGCCACTAAAGGTATCACATATACACATTTTTTTTAATAGAAGTAAAATTAATAAATACAAAATAATAAAAAAAAAAATAAATAAAAAATAAAATAATAATAATAATAATAATAATAATAAAAATAATATACAAAAATTAAATATTGCATTTATATCCATAGATTAAAAATATGACATCGTAGAAGTTCGATTTCAATAGGATTTCATTGGCCTTAAGACTTTTCAACCTCTTTTTCTAAGGCTTTTGTCATATATTTGCATTTTATTGTCCAATATTATTAAATGGTCATTAGAATGTTCCATAATCTAAATTGAGGACATGTTTATGTATGGGATATGTGGCATTAAAATACATATAAAATATGCTCCTATATCATATGAAATGCCATTGTCGTCTAATTGCTTGCGATATAGGTTAATGATATTTTACGACAGTTTACCACATTTACAGGCTATCTCTTGGCCTGTCAAATGCACTCCAAGCTGATTTGTTTTTGCCATTTGGCACAGCGGTTCATTGACATTTCGAGCTATGCCTGATTTTTGCTGTGTGTCCACAGCTGTTTATAATTTGATGCATGTGTGTGAGCTGTCGCTCCGTCCGTCTGTCGCTCTGTCGTTCCGTCTCGCTGTCTGCCTGTTGTCGCACTGTCATTTGTTGGTCTAACTGTTTTGCATTGTTTTATGACCAGGTAGGTTGTGTCGTGCCTACCAGTACATGGGAAACAACGCCATGAAAAAAAGCGAGCAACAACTACAACAACAACAAGAACTGAACGTGGTGCAACAGTTTACATTTAATGGGGTCTGGGTTGCGTTAAGGTTTGCGGCGAGCTTAGCGGGGGTCACCCACAGACTGAATTTTACCGTTCGTTCATTTTTAATGTCTCACGCATTTGGATGATCGACAAGCGCTTACACACAGCTATATATCTATGTATACACCTCTCTCCCCCTCTCTCACTCTCTTTATTATATATGTGTTAACTTGCTTAACTGCTTCACACAACATTACTCTAATTAGGTATTTGGGCGATTACAAAAAGTGTGCCTTCGCAGAATTTTTCCAGAATTTGTATTCATAGAACATAGCGCAAAGCTTCTTAAGAAATGGCTATAGAAATTCATGTAGACTTTTTTACGTGCTATATCATTAGATTTAATGGCATGTTAACTGTGTACCTGCCCAGGCAGATATATCGAAGAGAAGCATAATTGAATAGGTTTAAACATGACACAGGACAACAAAAACGAGGAAAGTTACTTGGTGCCTTTAGCGAAATTGTAACAATATTTAAATTTTTAATTAATGAACATATTTAACATATATAAATTAACAATTTATCATTTGTTTGAATAGCTGACTAGAATATATTTGATATATTTATTTATTTGCTTCAGAAATCCAAGAAATGTTTTTTTAATAACTAGAAATTAAAATTTCTAAATATACATTAAACAGATCATTTCCAATTAAACAGAACACTTAATTCAAGCTACTTAGCTCATTCAAAACGTTAACTAGACTGTAATCCACTCACCTTTCTGCTCTCCTACTTGAGATGAAATAAACTGATTAATTTGATATTTAAACTATGTAGCTTCATGATGCTCTACTCTAATTATGACTCTTTAAATCTTGGAGCTTCACTTCAAGGTGTCTGCAGCATTGTTTAACTAAGCTAAAACACAAATCTAGCTAATGGCACAACACCATTTCTTCTTCCTCCTCCCCCCACTTAGTCTTCTGCTTGTCTCACTTGAAAACTACAATCCAGAAAATGAGTAGCTAAGGCCTTCAGCATGGGTGAGTGCGCGTGAAGCGCCAACATAGAGGTGGTAGTTGGAAAATGGAAATAGAAACAAAAAGGGAAAACTTACTATGTTATTTAGCTGCCGGCAAAGCGGACAGCGTTTTCCACATCGATGCACAAAAATTAGCAACGAGATCAGCCCAATAAAACTACAAGCAAACACTTGAGTAATATAAAAGAAGAAAGAGTATTAGCCCAAAATTTAAATTTCTTCAGCGGGCAGGGTATACACGACTTCCAGTTAATTGCATCACAAAAGATATTGATATATGACTAGTATTATATACCCAATACTAGCATCTACAGGGTATACAAATGCATTGACGGCCAACAACTTGAAAGTAGCTGCAAAAGTATTTATAAAACAGTTCAAGCTGTGTGAGAGACAACTTTCTCAACTGGCGCGAATGGACGAATGCGATCGGCAAATGCATTTTGAACTGAAAAGCTGCTGCGGGTCGCTATTTAGCGTGGGTGACTAAGAGTGAGCGAACACGCAGGAGGGAGGGAGACAGCATGCATAAAAAAGCCAGTGCAGTTGCAAGACATTAACCAAATGGCTTTGGCTAGACTGAAACATTGCTACCATTGCCACGATTTGCAGCGACTTGCCTCGACACATTGTATTATCTCACGTTTGTCGTTGATGCATGCATACATATAAATTATATGTAAGTATATTTATAGTCTTGTGCAGTAGGGTTCCCTTTTCAAGCTAACGGCAGCTTTGCATAAATTATATGTGAATGAAAAGCGCCAGCGCCCAATGCTCGATACCAAGCCAAGCTGCCAAAAAGCCAAAGTTGCCCTCGTTGCATGCCCAAAAGCCGCTCGACTTAACACACACACACATTCATACACACACAACACACACACAAGCAACACCAACAGTTGAGTCTCTGTTTCAAGCCAGTCTGCAGCCGAGTCTGGTTTTCCACGCCAAAAACTTAAGTAGGAAAAGGCCATCAAACTGAAGTCAGTATTTGATAAATATATTTTATGTAAGAGTATATAAATAAACTTCTTTTCAATTGCTCTGGCACTATTTAAAAAGTATAGACAAGGTAGAACCGAGAAGTGAAAGCTGAGAAATTTGCTACTGAAATATGTAACTGAAAATTTGTTTTAATATTTGACAATTTTCAAAATGCATTTGAAAGTGAAGAGAAAGGTAGAAACATATTTTAGCATATATTGAATTTAAAAATTTGACTGTTTAATTTAATAAAATAAAATATTTTAAGTGTTTCGCTCTTTATTTCACTTGAATGTTTCCTTAAATTTATCAATAAGAAAATTAGTAATAAATAGTTTCTAATATCAATATTCTTTTTATATATTGCATTTAATATTTTTATATTATACTAAATACAAATGCTTGTATCATATATTATCCATAAATTAGCTATATTCCTATATAATATTTAAATATTTAAACAAAAAGGAAGGTAACTGTGGCCCATGCTAGAAAGTGTCACAAGTGGCTGGGAGTAGCGGGTGAGAGGGCTGAGATGGAGGTCGAGTCACAACATTTCCTTTCTAAGACAAAGTAAGAAAATCTGCTTGCTTTTGGCCTACTCGTTGTGAAAAGTGAAACAACATTATTGTTGTTACTGTTGCTGTAGTAGAGAGTAGTTGGAACCAGTTTGCAATGTGCTAGCTGGACCCACTGAGCTAGTCAGATCGATCTACAGATTAAGTGAGTTTAGAGCAAACACTCGATTTCTCACATTTATGGCAAATGATTGCCAAGAGTCGTGGCTACCCTCTCTGTTATTAAGCGCTTAAGCACGACACAAACTGCACCGCGATTAGGCTGTGGCTAAGTGTTCATTAAATGAGTAGTTTTCGAAAATAATTGTGTGATTAAAGGCTTTAATCAAAACAGGCTCTGAATGATGTATTCGGAAAATCGAAATTAAATACTGCAAAGGATTTCGCTGATTGCAATACTAGAAAGAGATATTCCTTTTGAACATATAGCAAAATTTTAAAAGAGATAAATAGAAAACTCATAGCTCATATAAAAAAAATAAAATAATAATAATAATAATAATTTTGATCTACCTTTGCAAAAGCTGCAAGCATATAATTTTCACATATTTGTGTATTCAATTAATATTAATTGTCATCTAAAAATATTACAATTCATTAAAGTACAGACTTGGCTTATCGATTTGTTATTGATTTTCATTGCCTAAGCAACCGTTGGACATTGTCAGCCAATTTCTCACAAAGAGTCTTAAATGACTTGCGGAAAGTCCCATAAATATTTCTGTCTGGTAATGAATATATTTATTTAATTCCGCAAAGCATCAAAATTCAGGTGTAATACTACCTAGCTTCCCCAGTTTTCAATTTAATTCTATTATAAAATTATTGTTATATAAGAAAAGGCAACTAACCATGCAAATCTGTAAATATAAACAAAAGAATTTTATAAAAATTTAAACAAATTTCCATTTGAAAAAGGAAACTTTTTTCGTGCTTCAAGAAAGATTTACAAAATTTTAAATAAAAGAAGTGAGAAGTGACCTAGACGAGAGTCTGGTCTATATTATCTGAAGTAGGGATGGAAAAAGTGTAATATTCCCATTGTTAATGCCATCTTAGGTTATAATATATATAATGGATATATCGACTATTCGATTTCTTGCAAGCAATCTTTTTGATCAGGTAAAAGTGCAGAGCTTGCTGGAAGCGTTTACATATTTGCAACGAGAGTTGATGGCTTGGTTTTGCTTAGAGCAGCGTTAGAAAGTCGCGCGACTAATGGCAAACATCATCATAAACGACAATCTAGAAACTAGAAACTAGAGAGACGAATGGACCCATGGGACGACTAGCACTTTCCCAGCGCTTGATGAAGCTGCGACAACTGTTTGCGGCAAGAGCAGCACAAAAAGTAGAACAAAACAGAAAAGGAAATCTCAGGCAGTGCCTTTCCTCACTCTCCCCGCTCAGCACAGCCAGCGAGTTGCAACATGAGGCAGAGCTCAGAGCTAGAGTAACGGCTGCTGCATTGCAATTTACTTTCGATGCATTCGCAGCGTATGTCCAAGCTGCATTTAGATGAGCCGCCTCATATGGGCCAAAACAATTATTGTTGTTGTTGTTACTGTTGCTGCTGCTGTTGCGGGCGGTGGGCGTGACAGCTGAGCATGGCAATTATGTCCATCATTCGTGTAGAAAATATTAACAGCTTGAGATGTGTGAGCAGCAGGCGGAGGGGAGATGGGGGAGGAGGAAAAACTATCTGCATACTGTTAGAAATGCGCAGGAAAAACCAAATCGTTAACTTTTCTTCTTCTTCTTCTTAATGCTTTCTGCTCCAAAAAGCGCAAAGCGACTGGAAAAGTTGCTCATAATGAAAATGAAAGGGAAAATGCCACGAACACATGTATGTGTGTGTATGTATATGTGCCTATTCATATATGCTAACTAATCGAGTATCGCATGCGAAATTGCCATTTGATTCACCTTGAACTTTGAAAGGCCAACGGATGCAGGTGAAGCAGGTGAAACAAAGCACCCGCTCAAAAACCATTTGCGGTTCCTCATTAATTATTGCACAACGCAATTTCTAAAGCTCGCGAAAATTGTTCTAATTGCTAAAGTTTTAGATAAACTGCAGGAATTACGCCAAATTTGTTAGCTTGGCTTATAATTAGTCTAACAATACAATGTCAGAGTGCACGCTTAAAGGTCAGAGAGAAAGAGTTTAAAATGTAATGTGAGAAGTGGATAGATGAGATGGGAATAAGAGAATTTCAAATGTAAAGTTAAAAGATAAACACAAAAACTTTTAGTGATCAGTTTAATAGAGAATATTTACAGAAACTTGTATTACATCTAAAAATATAGTAAAAAATAAATAATAAAATAAAAAGTTAAAAAAAAAATTGCATTTATCTTCAAGATTACTATTTTTTTTTTTTTACTTTTAAATAAAATTAAAAAATATTGTATCTTTTATGATTTCTATATACTTATTTTTCTCTTTCTCGCACTATGACCGTTAGCAAAAAATTTAAATAATTCAAAATTCAACACGCGTGAAATTATTTTGCAGCCCAAATAAAGGTTGCCAAAATGAACGGGGAAATGAGTTAAGGTCATTGAACCAAGCCAACTTTCGGCTTAGTAAAACAATTTTTAAAGAAACATTTAAAATTGTCATGGAGAAAACATAAATTTGTATTCACAAATATTAATTATTGCATTGATAAAAAATTGCAATTTTAAAGCATTTTTATCTCATAAGAAATCATAAATATATATTATATTTTATTAGACACTTTTCTTATAGTTGCCAAAAAAAATATCCCACTATACACTCGCACTTATACTAACATTTTTGAATGAGGGAGGTGAACAAAACAAAATCAAAAACAAAAACGAAATCAACTCACTTTTTCGCTGCGCTCATAGTTGGCGGGGAATTGCGGCGAAGAGCCGGGTATGCCAAAAAATGACGGAGAAGCCGAATGCGGCGTTAGCGGCGATGGTGACTGCGACTGCGACTGCAGCGTCAACTGCAGCTGCGACCGCGACATGCGCTGATGATGCAGCGACGACAGCGTTGGCGTCGACATCGACAGCGATGTTGGGGTCATGATTAAATGCCGCATGTGGAACAATTGTTATTGTTGTTGCGCCGCTTCTATTGTTGTTGTAACTGATTTGTTGATTTTCACAATTCTTTCACTCTCTTTCCACTTTTGTTATTATCGTTATTGTTGTTGTTGTTGTATTTTGCACTTGACGCTTTACATTGTTCAGCATTCATTTACCGTTTTGCTGTTTGCTCTCTTTGCCTTTCATTCGAATGTAAAATGTCAATTGTTTGTGCGGCCCGTAAAAACATTTTATGCGGCACCTCTATTAAATAATAATATATACGAACACATATATAAATAAATATACACACGTACATGTGTGTGTGTGTGTGCCTAGCGGCGTGACAGTGCGCAACGGGCTGGGGCAGGGGGCGGCGATTGGCTTTAGACCCTAAACAGCTGCAGCTTTTCATGTTTTTGCGCGGCAAACCGCCAAATGGGTTACGTTCCAATTACCACAAATAAAGCATAAATATTACAAAGTTGACAATGACTAAGGGACACCCTATATAACAAGTTTGAATACATAGATGTATACATACAATATATGTCACCTATATAACTACTTAATTTATTCTTGCATTGCAAATTTGATTTTATTTCAGCTTCGATCAGCTGTCCAAAAGTCGTGTTGCTTCCCTGACGGCTCAGCGCTTACTGAAGGGCATCAGCTAGTTGACACGCTCTCACACTTTCATTTGTCACAGTCAACCAAAGGCCCTCTCTCCTCCCCTCTCTTCCTCTCCAGCTCCAACGCTCTTGCACATCTAACGTTCAATATTAATACTCTTATAATTCCTTTCTTTTCGCTATCTTTTATCACCTTTTAATGTGCTTGTTTCTACTGCTGCTCTTGTTGTTCCTCTTGTTGTTGTTGCTTTGCTCTCTTAGTGCCTGCCAAATGCCGTTATCAGCGAGCAGCGACGCAGCAATTGCGCGACTTTTATTTTGTTTTTCTTACTTTTTCTATTTTTCGCTTGTTTTGCTGTTCGATTGCAGGCGAATTGAGAATTTGAATTAATTTTGCATTGACGTTTCGGGGGCGTTTTCGCCCTTGGGGGATTCTGTCTGGCCCGCCTATTCGCTTCGATTTCTGTTCTTTTCGATTTCAATTTCTCTACAACTTTGGAGTTTTCTTTCTGTTTGCTGTTTTCATTATCGCCAAGTCCTATTTATAGGTGCGTCGAGCATATCATTTTATGATAAACACTGCGTAAATAATTAATGATAAATTAAGTATACGCCGCCGATACGAATATGAAAAGTTGTCTATATAAATATGTAGATATATTATATATATAATAAATATATAAAATGCATATATGTTCTATTCCATTTCCAAAAAGGTTATTTTTAAGGTGAATAGAACAAGCTGATTATAGGATGAATATCATTACATTAGCTATTCATGGGCTAAGTTCAAAGCAACTTGTTTAATACTCAACTTAAAAATTGATAAGTTGATAAAGATTTATACATTTTTATATAATTTGCTGCAATCATGATGTTTTGCTTATTCTCACTCTAGAACACGCAAAAATCTTATCTATATCGGTGTATTACATCATATACCTACTAAAAACACGATCTATGTCATCAAATTAGGTAATTTAACATTGGCCAGCTCATCAGTTAATTATATAGAATATATAATACAAAAAGTCAACAGAAAAGCGAAAGTATTCTTTTATAGAGATCTTTAACATATAGTATTATGACAGTATGATACTATGTGTATACTGCGATGCTATAAAAGTATGACATTATAATTGTACAACAGTATAGCCATATAACAGTATTACAACAGCACAATATTATAGCACGTTAGCAGTATGGCCAGAGAGACGTTTTAAATAGTATAACAAAATTAATTAACTCTCTCTCTCTCAGTTTGTTAATTTGCACTTAATTTGCCAGAGGAATTTGAATTTCAGATTGAGCTTATTTCAACAATTTTGGTCCGTTTTTGCATTTCAGTTGAAACTTTGTCCCCCACAATGATCTAATCATTTTATTAATTGAAAGACAAGAGCAACAACAAAATCTGTTGCAAAATAATTGACTTAAAACATTAGGGGTTGCCGCGACTCGAGGGGCGGGGGGAGGTTGGGCTTGCTCGCACGTAATTTCAGTCATCATCTAAACGGGGCGAGAGACTTTTCGTATAATATAATTCGCTGTTAACGCCAGCGATGACTGCGACGGCAGCTGCGCTGGCGACAGCGACGTCGACCGAATTACACGCGCCGAATATGTCCGAAGGCCGCACAAGTTGTTTTTTTTTCAATTCTTTTTCTTTATTTGTTGGCTACATAAGTAATTAAGGCGAACAATTTGCTGCCCAATTGGGAATTCTGCAGTGCCGTTATTTCATTTTCATCATAATTTTACTGCACTTTTGTTGCAAAATGCAAAGTTGCAACAAGTAACGAAACAACAACGCACCAAGCACCAAGCACCAGGCAGCAGCGTCAGCAACGGCAATGCGGTGGGTGTGTGGGGAGTTAGACTCGCGGCGATTTGCGAGCAGCGCGGCGAGTCTACCGCGCACCAAGTGGAATACAAATTGTAACTGAAACAGCGCAGCGAGTGTCGGGCAGCGCCAAGCCAATGGCGCAGCGACAGTGCTCGGAGCGCAGCGCGAAGAGCGCAAAGAGGCGCGAGTAAAAGGCATTAACTAACAGGCGTTGAAAAACCAAAACAACTACAGCAACAACTACATTTAGTTCGGCTGCGAGAGAGCGGCAAGATCGTGACGCCGACTCTCAAACTTCAAATACACAGTTAAAGTTTTGCCGACGCTGTTGTTGGTGTTGGTGTTGCTGCTGCTGGAGCGGCGCTCAGCTGTTGTGTTCGGCTATGGTGAAGTTGGTCTGTTTGGTGAAAAGGTCAGACGACGAAGCTTTTTGCTTGCGGAGAGAAAGTCGCTCAGGCGCTCCCTCGCTTATTGCTTAAGATTGGGAGTATTATTTAATAATATTTCGCACATTTGTTATCGAGCGTGGGTGGGTGGCTCCGTCTGTCCGTCTGACTTCGTGCATTGAACTTGACATAAAACCAACTAATTGTTGTTATTGTCTGTTTCTTTCTTTATAATTTACTTTTTTATTTTGCTGTTTTAATTGCGTGAAACTTGATGCGCGCTAATTGTGGGTTGCATTGTGTGTGCGTGGGGTGTGTGGTGGAGTTAGGACTTAGCATGTTAATGAACTTATTCAATTGTGGGTGGTCGCGTAGGTGGTGAGTCTGTCTGTATAAGGTTTTGAAACTGGGTCGAGCGAGCAAGTAAATTTCAGAAATTCTTCAAATTTCCAATGCATTTTAAATGAATCAATCAAATCGAATTAGCGGGTGTCTTTACGACTGAATATAACTTTCATTTTTACCATTCCAATTATGCATTCGGGAACTCGTTCAGCGAGCCGCCGTGGAAACTGGATCGCCCATAAATAGATCGTGACTGAGTTCAATGAAACGACACGAACTGAACGCAAATCAAATCAAAACTCCACGAAATCGAGTGACAAAATATCAAAATCTACGATATTTTTAGTTGTACAGACTTAGTTTAGTGACTTACTCTATCCATTAGCTGTTCGTCGTTGCGTTTGCGTCGCGCAGGTGCACGTATAATGCGGCCAGCATCTGGAGCATCCATGGCGTTCTCTGATCTCTCTTTGATGTATATCTAAATGTGTGTATAATATTATCTTCCAAATTATTTACGAGGCAATTTGTGCTAGAAGATAAATATAGAGAAAATATTAGTACATGAAGATATTTATTTAATATATTTTTAGTAAATACTTAAGAAACTTTAATTAAATAAAAAAGTACTTATACACTTTTCTTGCAGCTTATACTATTTGCATATTAGCCAATACACACACATTAGCTAAGCAGTGACACGCAACCCAACTGAAATTCTTATAAATACGAGCTCACTAGTTGTGTATAAGACAGCAAGAGTGACGCTTTCCGTCTTAAAGTAAACTATTAAAATATTAATTATTAATAAGTTACTTAATTAAACTATAGCTAGTAATTTTGATACTAATTGATATCGCACTTTACCAGCTTGAACTCTTACTACTTGTAATTCTGCTATCACAAACACTAGCTAATATCATAGCTAAGACACGCACCACAAGACACCCAAGTACAACTCTTATATGCGTTCAATTATCGCTCTGAACATGTATGGTTGTTGTCTCAACTACAGTTTGAATATTTTCACTTACGATTGTGAACTTTGATAGCATGCGATCCACAATCGCAGTTTTCTCTTGTTTTCAATTAACTTATAAAATTTTATAAATTAAAACAATATTTAATATATCATTTATATAATGAATTCAACTCTTATTTTATATATGCCAATGCTTATTCATATATATGTATGTAGTTCAAGGAAGATCTGCTGTATAAGACTGCATATAAGACTAGTCGTGTTCCTATTCAATGACTCTTAAACTGTAGCAAGCAGACTTCGCTTGTTATAATTATATTTTGATGACGAATCAAGTGGCATGCATATAGTAGTAATAAATACTGTAATTAAATTTATGTTATATTATTTCACTCACTTTTTTTCATAGTCTGAAGTTTCCACATTTCGGAAGTTTCGCTATGTTTGGCAGTTGTATTTCTCTACGATTTATTTATCTTAGCTTTTTGGCAATTTTCAGTTGATTTGGAAGCAATTGTTGCAGGAATAGTTTAAGAGCTGCAATAAAAAGAGCATAATTTCGAATTTAAATATTAAAAATGTTAAGTTTTATAGGTAAAACCTAAAAGACTTTACTACTTAATTCTCTGCATGATATTAACAGAAAATAAAAATATTTAATGCATTTGCATGCAGGAAGTTGATTCAATTTTAAGCCCAAAAATGAGGAACAATACAATTTCCATTATGCAGCTGCAACAAATTTGGCAGAGCTCTGTTGGCGTCTCCGACGAACGTGACGTCAAGTTAAGGATCTATAGTATAAATATGTATATAATATATACTTATATATATATACATATATATACCCAATTTAGTTTTCGAACTAGAAGCACGTTTCAGACGATAAAAAAAGCAATACTGAAATCAACAGAACTATGATAAGCTGATGAATTTGTCAACTGCAATTGCAATTTCTCGTTGCTTGTTGTTTACTTAAGTAGATCACAAGCGAAGCTAAGGCTCTGTATAAATAAAAAGCGATAAGAGTGAACTAGTTACGAGTGCACGAACAGCAGATACCCTGGAGCTAGCTTAAAGATAAAGTTCAAACTTTAAATTCTATGCATGCAGTAAGTGCAAATTTTGGGCAGATAATTGCTGCTAATCAGGAAATACATAATATGTTTGTTGTATCTACCAGCCAATATGCACACTAGTCACTCATTTCTACAGGGTATGAGGCAGTTGCAGTAGCCAGAGCAAGAGGCAACACCTATTGTTATGGGCGACAGCAAAACAATGAGTGAATGACTGAATGAACGCAGCCAACAAAGCAGGTGAACGAAGTCGGAATAAAGAGAATAAGGCTTAGCAGCTGGGCTGACTAGATGATACCCTGGGCTTAAGTAACTAACAAAAATTAAAAATACGTTTATAGAAAGTACGTTATAGAAAGTAAATAACAAAAAAAAAATAAATAAATAAAATAAAATTAAGTTACATATTATAATATTCATATTTGAAATAATACTATATTTAAAATATTTAAATTAAAATTAAACATAGTTTTATAATTATAAATACAAAGTAAAAAGATAAAAATAATAATAATACTAATAAAAAAATTAAATATTGTAATATTAAAATATATAAAATAATAATATATTTAACGAGCACAAATTTATTAAAATATTTTTATCAGTCTGCCATAAAATTGATATTTTATTTATCCATTCACAAAGCCCACAGGGTATCTTAGCTAAGGTGCTACAAGAGCAACCTCAAACAAAACATCGGTAACGAACAAGAAAAATGAAAATTTGCGGCTAAAGTTTTCCAGCAGCTAGCAGCAAGTTTTCCTTTGCATAACTCAAGAGATTCCGAGGCAAAGTTGCAAAATTGAATTTGTTTCAGCAGCACTCAACGAGCTGGGAAAGTGTTTGCAACACTTGAATGCGAGTAGATAACAAGCTAGATAACATAGCGAGACTAAATACTGGACTAACTAGAGAGTGCTTAGTGGGGAGCAGGTCATTCAATTATCTATAGCAAAGAACTGTTTAGCTGCTTATCAAAATTCACACAGGGGCCATAAATCAAAATAGCTGACAATTCATAAATTAAATGAAAACAAAATTATAAACAATTATATATAATTAGATATGAGCACATTTTCATGAATGTGAGCTGAGATCTTTATGCGTAATATAATAAATTTATATACGCAAGCATACAGATGTACAGCTATATATATGGGCTCGGTCGTAACTTCCCTTTAACTTATCTCTTTCTTTCTTTTTATACCAGGGTATCAGGGTATAATGGTTTTGTTGAAATGTATGTAACAGGCAGAAGGAGGCGTGGCAGACCCAACAAAGTATATATATTCTTGATCAGGGCGACGAGCTGAGTTGATTTGGCCCTGTCCGTCTGTCTGTCCGTCTGTCCGTCTGTCCGTCCGTCCGTCTGTCCGTCTGTCCGTATGTATGAACGCGTCGATTTCAGAAGATATACGAGCTAGAGACTTCAAATTTTTTTTAAATGTCCGTAATTACAGCGCGCATATCAAGTTTATCATTAAAAATCGATAACTCATCCCGATCTTTTTTTATCGATAAAAAACCTTATCGAAACCCAGTTATAAAATTATATCTTCTACACCTTTATTGCTAGAGTCTCCAAATTTTTAATGTATGCTTATATGCAATTTATACAATTTCGGTTTTTGTTAAAATTTACCCCCCACTGTTAAATTCACCCCCTTACCCTCACTTTTGTAAAAAGCGTATTTCAAATACTAGAGACTTGTGCTTTGGCAATTACATGCATATCCATGTTATAATCATAATCTGAAAGTTTCATGAAGATCGTACGTCCATAAAAAAAGTTATTAAACAATTAAGTTCTCATAGTAAGCGCACACTGCAGCCCATGCGTGTTTATGCTTGTGTGTGTATATGTATGTAATTGTTTGTGTATGTGTGTGTGTGTATGTGTGTGTGTGTGTGTATGTATGCCTGTGCGTGCGTGCGTGCGTGTGTGTGTGTGTGTGTGTGTGTGTGTGTGTGTGTGTGTGTGCGTGTTTCTTGTGTAAGCTGAAAGACTCGGAAAATTATTGAAATAGCTATTACTCCAAGGGTTCAGGGGATCTCGTAGTCGAGTAGTCTCGACTAGAGCTTTCTTACTTGTTTTTTTTTTTTTTGGCAAAGTTCAAGCGACTTGTCTTAAATGCGACCTACTAAAAAAAGAAAAAGAACAGCAAAAGCGACACGTCTGCTACAAAAGACTGCAGAGAATGCCAGCCAGCCCGAGACCAGACAGCACAGAAGACCAAACGGACAACAAAGCTCGGCTCGAGCTTCGCAATTTGGGTCAATTGACTCACACAATGGAAAAACTTGTTCTCAAAGCGTGCTGACAATAATAACCGCAAGCTACAACCGCCTCAAACACGGAGATGGGCCAGGCCGAAAAAAAAAAAAACATAATTTAAGATAGCTGCGGTAGAATGGATGCTGCCCCTCTATCATCAAATCTCTAGCCCTTTTTTTTGCCAGTTGAAAAGTGGGCGGAACAGTCGCAACAGCTGCCTAGGCTGCCAATAGCCCATTTATATAATCCATAATTGTTTGGTTTAGTTACGGCATTAATCAATTACTCATGCGCTGCCCATAGATTCCCACAAACAGTGCCGCAAAGTGTGTGCGAACAAATTTTGTTGTTTACTCGAAATTCTCATATCAATCCACATGCAAAAAAAAAAAAAAATTAATAAAAATAAATAAATAAACTCGTTCTTTGCGGGGTGTCCGAAATAATTGTGCCATATGTGGCAGCTTTTTTCATGTTTTTCATGAGGCTCACAACAATATGTTCGATTTTTCTGAACAGACGGCGTGAGTCGAGGCTCGACGCTCGTTGCAATAGTTCTAGCAAAATAACTAAACACTGCCAAGCATGGGAAATATTATTGGTGATGGAAATCAATTTAAATATATCGCGTTTCATGTGCTTCTTATAATTATACTTCGATATGAATGAAAATTTTGATATTAAGTTCATAGTTTATTTCTTTCTTTCTTTATGAATATTATTAAAAATATTATTTCCTATTAGCAAAATTATTTAACATATTCAAGTATTATGGTTATACATACATATATTTTACACATTTTTACTAGCCAAAAAATTTATAAATATATAATACATCTTTTGCCTAGTAAAAGAAAACAATTAATAACTATTCACGAAAAATGAATTGTACTCTGAGCATTAAAATATTTTTAAGTTTAAGTAAAGAACTGCAAGATTGTATAAACTAACTGCCACACAGACTTATCGATTTATTTGAGAGGCAGACTGAGCTATATAAGTCCGCTTTAAGTCCTCTGCCTGTCAGTTCTAAAATCTAACTGAAATCGAATGGAAAGAAAGATGATACTATGTTCTTTTTATGTTGTTTTATTTTTATTTTTATTTTTATTTTTACTTTTTTTTCAAATTTCGTAAGATTGCAATTATTATGGTTTAATTAGCAACCATTTAGGCTTACTCAAAAAGGTAAAGTAAATCCGAATCAAAATGATGTCAAGCGAATATCCAATCCAACACTCCAATGATTTTTCAAGAACTAGAAACGATGACAAATGCTTGGCAAATATTGCAAATTATTTGCCAAAAAAGTCAATTTAAATTAGAGCTATTAAAATCATGGATAATTTAACAAATCTAAGAAAAAGACAAAGAGCGACAGAGAAGGAGCTAGATAATGCATGGGAGAGCGAGACAGAGCAACAACAGAGTCGGTAGCAAGCTCAGTTTCTGAGTCAACGTTTATTAAAAACTTTTCTTGGGCAGAAAAGGCTTTTGACTCTTTGGGAACTTTAACCGAATGCGTATCGAGTTCAATGAATTTTTGTGTCAACAATTTGTCATTTTTTGACTTTATTAAAAGTGAACAAAAAAAAAAAAAAAAAAAAAAAAAAAAAAAAAATATGTAAAAATCAATGAACTCGAACCGAACATTTTCGCAAAGTGTAATGAAGTGGAAAGTTTGCTTGGCCCAATACGAAGTCAAATGCAAATATTTACTATGAGATCTCAAGTTCATGAATTTTTTAACTAAATGATATATTTTTAATAAGTCTATATTCATATATAACATAGAAATTAAATTCATTTCCGCATATCGAAAGTTGTTTCTATATTTATTTGTATACACATATATATATAAATTTTTTATTTACATACATCTCTATATATATTTTCGTTTTTTTTTTTCAGTTTAATGACCTTAGGTTACCAACGAATTATTCATAAACTCAGGCTAAAAACAGTTGCTTAGCTGATTCATTTAGTATATATTTAGAGTTATATATAAAAATATTTAAGATTTTTTAAATGATATTATTTACAAGTATTTTAAAAATATTTAGCATATGCAAGATAATTAACAAGGAATTGAGCATGAATATGGAATATTCCATATTTCTTTATTCAAATTCTAGACACGAGTTGTATACAGCTGTCAAAAGTTAACTAACTTTATTTTTTTATGCATAACTGAGACAGTCACACTAACAATATAAAAACCACAAAAATTTAGGATAGAAAATACGCAATACTTGCACTCTACATTTAATTTATTTAATGTAATGTGAGGCAAACATTTTGTATACATCCGCAACGGTTGATTGCTGTTCATACTATAAGTAAATATTGTATATTATATATACAATAATATTTTAATAATACAAACTATGCCAGAAGCTACATCCCATCAATGACTCTTCTTATCGATTCACATCCATCTTAATAAAAGCCCGAAATTGAAAATTTTCAATTTGTTGCTTAGTGTTAGAGCAAGCATAATAACTGAACACCGCCCCCCATAAACGGCAGCAGCAGCAGCAGGAGCCGAAGTTGCTGCAGCCGAGAGGGCAGATAAATTCAAATGACTCGACGTGGCAAGATGAAATCAAAAAGTGCCTCGAAATGAAAGATATTCGCAATGGGACAGAGTGGAGGCAGAGGAGGATGGGTTGGGCACGGCAATTCATTCCAGTTTCACGTTGCACGAATTTGGCGCCTGAAGTGTTAATAAAATGATACAGTTAAGTTGCAGCAACACCATCGACTAGCGGCCCGAGGAGAGCGGGGTAGAAGGGGAGCGGAGGGGCGTTACACATCGCACACTTGTGGCAACAACACATTTTGCAAATTCAATGTGAAATGAATTGCAACCAAATGTGTCTGCTGCGCTGCTGCGCTGCGGCGCTGCCGCGATGTTGATGTTGGGTAAGGTGATTGCATTTCTTTTCAATGATTGCCAATAGGCTCCAGGCAGCATCCAGCAACAACACGTATCACACATCTGTATATGCAAGCGTGTGTGTGCAAACGTTGAGAGAGTAACGTGAGTCGAGATAAAGGCACCAAGGCACAAAACAAAAACTTAGCAATGGAATGCATAATATGTTTGCCATATGCAAATAGTTGCAATACACTGAGAGAAACAGCTGTCAGTTAATTATGCAATAACAATAACCAGATATCATTTTGAAGACGATACAAAAACTCTGCCTCAATGGGAAGATATCGAAAAGAGAAGTGAGCAGGAGGAGGAGGAGAGAAAATACGAGTAACATATGTGAGAGAGCACAGAGTGGAGAAGTAAGGAGTAGAAGAGAGGAATAATGCAATAATAAGAGGACTAGATGAAATGAAAAGAGAAACAATTATAATAAAATAGAAAAGATAAAAACTGGAGGAGGATATAGAAAACAAGAATAAATGATGAGAGGATACATTAGATATAAAGAGTACAAACGAAGATGGAAAGGAAGATATGCTGGGAGACTAAAAGGGATGCCAACAAAAAGAGAAGATATGGTGAAGAAAGTAAAATGACAAGAGGCAACGGGAATAGAATAAAGAAAAGAAAAGCAGAGTAGAGTAAGGCAAGACAAGAATTGCAGAGAGTATAGAATATTTTAATGATCGACTGTTATAATTCAGTTATTATACCCTGAACCCATTGAAAATGGGAAATCAGGGTATAATGGTTTTGTTAAAAGTATGTAACAGGCAGAAGGAGGCGTGGCAGACCCCACAAAGTATATATATTCTTGATCAGGGCGACGAGCTGAGTTGATTTGGCCCTGTCCGTCTGTCTGTCCGTCCGTCCGTCCGTCCGTCCGTCCGTCCGTCCGTCCGTCCGTCCGTCCGTCCGTATGTATGAACGCGTCGATTTCAGAAGATATAAGAGCTAGAGACTTCAAATTTTTTTTAAAATGTCCGTAATTACAGCGCGCATATCAAGTTTATCATTAAAAATCGATAACTTATCCCGATCTTTTTTTATCGATAAAAAACCTTATCGAAACCCAGTTATAAAATTATATCTTCTACACCCTTATTGCTAGAGTCTCCAAATTTTTAATGTATGCTTAGATGCAATTTATACAATTTCGGTTTTTGTTAAAATTTACCCCCCACCCTTAAATTCACCCCCTCACCCTCACTTTTGTAAATAGCGTATTTCAAATACTAGAGACTTGAGCTTTGGAATATATACACATATTCACCATATGATTACGCTCTAAAAGTTTCATTAAGATCGTATGTCTACAAAAGAAATTATTTAACAAATAAATTCGCATAATTGTGCCCACACTGCAGCGCAGCCCAAGCGCAGTCGCTGCTTACTGCGCAGTTAGCAGAGCGCAGGCTTATGCGTGCGTGTGGATGCATGTGTATGTATGTGTGCATAAAAGAAGTGCAGAATGTTTAGAATATCAGCTTGGAGGGTTCAGGGTATCTCCTAGTCGAGCAGTCTCGACTGGAGCTTTCTTACTTGTCTTATTAGTTTGTTTAATTTAAATTATTCTGAGCAACAGTTTCATCACTTTAACATTTTCTCTGTACTTATATATTGTGAAACCAATATATAAAAAAATTTTTAATTTAAAGCCTTGATCCACAAAAGAAAAAAACTTAAAACAAGCCACTTATCTCTTACGCAATGCCATCAAGACGCTAATTTTACGAATGCTGTCGCCCACTTTTCAAGCATTTCACACATCGTCAACACCATTTCATTTTTTTTTATATATTTTTTTTAAGCCAAGCTACATTTTTACCATGTGTCGATCATTAAAAGATTTTTGATGATCATTTTTATCTGCAGCCGTCTAAGATATTGGCTTTAGGCTAAATGAATAATAGATTATATGTCATAGAAGATCTAAATGATGCCCCGATGCCCAGTTGATTTCTCTCAGTGTTAGCAAAAGGTGTTGAAACACCGCCACACGCTGTAAAAACGAGCCGCAGCTTAATGCGGCAACAAAAGAAAACAAAAGTTAAAATACAATCTAGTAGGGAAATGTAGATAAAAACACACATAAGCCAAAAACAGTAGCATGACGGTAGAAAAGTAAAATACATCCGCAGACAATGAGAGTACAGAAAATGTACCCACATACGGATGATGATGTTTGGATAAAAATTGTAAGGAAGTCTTTTGCAAAAAACGACTCTGTAATTGCAATGGAATTCCTCTCGGGGCTCCTCCATATTGCCCAAGAGTGAGAGATATAGTAGGCCCTATTAAAAGATGTAAATGATAAATAGCATTAACAGCTATTATTTCTGCGGTTTTTATTCGTTTCATTAGCATTGCCATTTTGCAGAGTTCAATGCCCGGCCCGAAGACTAGACCGCAGACAAAAGCCACGGACGGCTTCAGACCCAACTCGACTCCACTCACATGTCTCTAGAGCAAAAATTTGACGCACAATTTTGTGCACGTAGACGCAGCAAAAACAAAAGCTCAAGAGAAGCGGCGAAAAATATGGAGAAAAAAAGAAAAATATAATAAAATAAAGAAACTGCGCGAGTTTTATAATAGAAAATGTTAAACAAAAGAAGAAAAACAAGCAAGAACCTTAGAGACGACTCGCACTGACTGAACAATACTCTGATAACATTCTAGTCATATTTTTAATAAAGAAAGCTTGAATTGCAATTCATATATCTAACCATAGTCGAGCTTAAGATATGATTATCTAGATATTATTCCAAGAATGTAAATCAGATTACTGTAAATATCTTTAAGACAAAGCTAGATTGGGACTTGCCTTGAGAAAAGAGTAGAGAATAGTTAGGAAGCATTTAATATTAAATGAAAATTAGAAAATCAATACATTAAATATTATATTATTTAATATTATATTTAATACATTTTCAGTTAATACACATACATACATATTTTTACAGAAAGATTTATCCACTATATTCTATATCTATTCTGTCACCTATTAATATACATGACTCCCAACTTGAACTTCTATAACACTACCGAATAAACCACCCATTGATGTATATCTTTTTTCCTACTATACCCTATAGAGTATACCCTGTACTCTATTCTGTTTACCCATTATACAACTCTCAACTTTAAAACTCTAGCCTCACCTCATAAACAACCCATTTGCCCAGTTGCTGCAGCATTTTCAATAGACACGACCAAAACCTTTGCTACAGAGAATGACGTCATTTCATCGCCCCAGTTGCTTATCTGAGTTTGCAAATTGTACTTTTTTATATGGTATTAACTCATTCGCCATTTATTATTGGGCTTCGCTTATCAAAGCGTCAGCGATAGCACTCGGAGAATACATTTGTCAAACAGCAAAGAAAACAAAAAATTCAGAAAACGAATACGAGAGCTGAAAGCGCCACCGGATAGCAAATACGGCGTGTGTCATAGCCCAGTGAAGCCAGAAAATCGTTTTATTGGCTCTTATAATATAGGCCGATGACGACCTTGGCCATTATCAGTATGTTGATTTTAGAGATGACTGCATAAGTAATAGAGGAGTGGAAACAGTCGATCAAAAAAAAACAATAAATGTATATTGTTTTTTTTATATATATATTTATAAGAGCTATAATAGAATTTAATATAATAGAAATTAATTATATATTGTATATTTATGTTGTAGACTTTTTATTCAATTAACGTATTAAATAGCCTTGCTAAAAAATTGAATAACCGCCTCAGGTTTTATTATTATTAAATTATAAGATTATAATTTAACATTGTTAGGGAAGTCCCGGATAATATCAGCTGCTCTATATATATACATATATGAGCATATTTTTATACCCTGAACCCATTTTCAATGGGAAATCAGGGTATAATGGTTTTGTTGAAATGTATGTAACAGGGAGAAGGAGGCGTGGCAGACCCCACAAAGTATATATATTCTTGATCAGGGTGACGAGCTGAGTTGATTTGGCCCTGTCCGTCTGTCCGTCTGTCCGTATGTATGAACGCGTCGATTTCAGAAGATATAAGAGCTAGAGACTTCAAATTTTTTTTAGAATGTCCGTAATTACAGCGCGCATATCAAGTTTATCATTAAAATTCGATAACTCATCCCGATCTTTTTTTATCGATAAAAAACCTTATCGAAAACCAGTTATAAAATTATATCTTCTACACCTTTATTGCTAGAGTCTCCAAATTTTTAATGTATGTTTATATGCAATTTATACAATTTCGGTTTTTGTTAAAATTTACCCCCCACCCTTAAATTCACCCCCTCACCCTCACTTTTGTAAAAAGCGTATTTCAAATACTAGAGACTTGTGCTTTGGCAATTACATGCAAATCCATGTTATAATCATAATCTGAAAGTTTCATGAAGATCGTACGTCCATAAAAAAAGTTATTAAGCAATTAAGTTCTCATAGTAAGCGCACACTGCAGCCCATGCGTGTTTATGCGTGGGTGCTTGTGTGTGTATGTGTTTGTGTATGTGTGTGTATGTGTTTGTGTATGTGTGTGTGTATGTGTATGTGTGTGTGTATGCGCTTGTGTATGTATGCGTGTGTGTGTATGTATGCCTGTGTGTGTGTGTGTGTGTGCGTGTTTCTTGTGTAAGCTGAAAGACGCGAAAAATTATTGAAATATCTATTGCTCCAAGGGTTCAGGGGATCTCGTAGTCGAGCAGTCTCGACTAGAGCTTTCTTACTTGTTTTTCCAAAAATTGATAACGATTTACTAGAACATTATAAACTTGATAAGAATCAAATTAGTTTTATTTAGTTTAATTTTTTAGTGTTAAGTTAAGCTATATTGCATTTAAGAATAATTAATATATATACAAATATAAATAAAAATATAATAAATAAAATACAAAAGGCAAACAAATGTTGAAAATTGCATTGATATTGAAATTGCCCATGAATTTTTTGTTTGTTTACGGAAATGATGCAAAGCAAATATTATTAAAAAAAAATATATATATATATAAAATAAATATATTTGGGCGTGTTTCATTGTAATGCAACAAAGAGTTTGTTATTACTTAAACAAATATTTAGCTATCCTTCAACTTCTGTTTTTTTTGTATTCCCACTAATTTTTTGCTAACAAACGAGCATAGTCTACATAATGATGTATCTATAGAGCAAGTTAAATAGTCTTAAGCTGTTCACTCTTAATTACAATTGAAATCAACTGACAAAGCCCAACGGACTGTGAACAATGAGTGCCCGCTCGTCCGGCTGTTGTAGTAACAAATGTAATTCATATTCAGCTGCCAGCAGGCAACATGCTAACACATCGCAACGTTCTCAAACGTTTCTGGTTTATAGACTGTCTGTCGCACGTCAATGGCAGCTACTGATTGGGCTAGCCCACATTGCACTACGGCTCAGCTTAACCGACGAACTGGGAGCTGCCAACTGCCGACTGGCAACTGGCAACTGGCAACTGGCATCTGGGAGCTGCTACGCTTATAGGCCATATCAAATAACCTTCAAGAGTATAAACAAACTGTTAGACAACTAGTTAGTCCTCATTAGAAACACTCAGCTTATGGCAAATATAGACATATGTAAATTTATATACACTTAGCTAAAGTTTCACAAAATGCATGATACCCACTTTGAGTACCCTATAGCAAGGGTATACATGAATGCTAAACAAAATACTTGCGGCGTACTGAAGCGGGCAGAGCCCACATGACTTCCTACCCCTCTCTGCCGCCTCCACCTCCTCCTTCTCGACCAGCACCTCTTGGGCTTAAACTTTTGCCACAAAGCTGTTGTACCGAAGCGGAAACTGTATGCCATATGGGCTGCTCAGCTGGCTGAGTTGAACAGCAGCCAACTCGTTACTATTTGTATACCCTGTACTTGTTGAATTGTAAATTTTATATATTTTGGAAGCACTTTTTAGGCGAAATATGGGAAGTATTTATTTAAAATGTTTTTCTCATAAATTTTTTAATGATTTTTAGCAGCCTGACAATCTTTAATTATTTATATGTACAATTGTTTATTTTATATATTTTTATATTTTCAAGTTATATCAGATCACAAGTTATATCTATATAATAGTTATCTTCATGATCAAATTTCAAAAATTTCTTCTTACGATTCGCAGCAAGGGTAACTTTTAGCTCATCATTCTCGGCTAAAGCACTTTCTGTTGTTCTGCCCAACATGACAAATCCACACAATTCTGATCTAATTACCGACACCTACTTTGAGTTTGCTGCTAAATAAGACAAAGACGTCTTTCGAGAATTTTTAATCAACTGCATTTAATTAGCAGGCGATAAAACTTTTCATTTCTTTATTTCAAATGCAGCTATAACTATATAACAACATCAATGGAAATACATATATGTATAAATAAATGAAGAATATAGTTATTTGCTCTGGCAGCTCATTCTGATACAGCTATAATAAATTGTCTACCAATATGCAATTAATTTCAAATAATATTAAAGTATTATTTAAGTATTTATTACAACACGGAAAAATGTCATTAATTTAACTATATAAAAGTTGTTTAAAAAGACGATTGCCAGTATTTAAAAAATGATTAATTATCTATTATTTATTATTACCAACCAATTTATATTTAATTTCAAATAGTTGTCTTCATATAATAATAATTTAAAGCCTAAGACCTGACACCTCTATATAATTTCAACAGAGAAACACCTCAACCTAAGCCACTTGACCCCCTTTGAGGGTCGTCAGTTAGCGATCAATGAACGACTGCCGCTTGACGGTTGCTTGCAATATCTCTAAACTGTTGATGGATTGTTTGTCTCCGGCTTTAATGGCAGCTGCGTGTGGGCTGCTCAAACAGAGAGAAAAAATAAAAAAAATCCATTTAAATGCGTTCACAAATAATAATTAAGTTCGCTTCAAAGCTTCACTGATCATTGGTGGCTAAAAAACAAAAAAAAAAAAAACAGAAAAACATAAAGTTTAAGTGGCTATTGCGAGAGATTTGAACCGTGTCTAAGTGAAGGTCAGCGGCGTTTGCATTTCATGGTTTTTGGGTCACGGCAGATACGCAATTCTGAATACTTTTTTATTCCATCCAGGCAGCCTTCGAAACAGCAAGACAGAAAAATCAATTTGCGATTTTTGTTATCAAGCTCGATTCAAAGAAGTTTTTTGCTAGTAAGAAACAACAATAAGAAACGAAATGTATTAATTGCTCTTTCGGCTACTTTGCTGCTTGATTGCAGAATGAAGTTTTTAGCTCTAATGATTGAAATTCAAATGGACAAAGAGCCAGCTATTGGGTTAGTTCACAAAACAAATATACTCTTTTAACCTTATGAGTGTATTCTTATTTTCTTTGCTCTTGTTTCTTTCTGAGACTGGAATAAATTACTTTCAAGAATCTTGAATTTTTTCCACATTAATAAAAGTCAATTTCGCATTTCAGCATAAATATAAAGTAAGAACGTCCCAATTTCACAAAATTTCGCATAATTTAATAAAAGCAAAGAGTTTTACAAAATTGTGCAATTGTCAGTGGCAACCAAAAAAAAAGAAGACAGAAAAGAAATGAGATTTATTTTCGGGGCTTAACCTCGTTTCTAGTCATGTGCACATGCTAAGCGCTTGACACTAGAGCTTAGAGCTTCATATTCAAAATTCTTAATAAAGAGAAAACCCACAAAACAAAAACAAATAATACATACATAAATCGCGCTCTGTCAATTTGCACGTAGAATTTAACACAACAACAACAAAAATGTCAAACAGCAAAAACAGTTAAAAAGACAAAAACTAAAAACTAAAACTCAAAACCCGAAAAAAAGCAACAAGCAGTGCCAGTTGGCTGCTTCTTTTTGCAGAATAATTTTTGATGATTCGATGGGCAAAAAGACAAAAAAAAAAAAAGAAGAAAAACGGTAAATGAAGAAAGTCGAGTCCAGGAAACGGGCATAAAGAACAACAGCCAACAGAATTCGTTTGAGAGAATTGAGTCATTAACTTAACCGAAACGTTGCTCAATAAAAGCAACAAACAAAGCACCAAGCAGTTGACTAAGCACAGAGCATAGCAAATCAAAATATACACTATTTATAAATGAAAATTATATAATTACCTGCATCTAATATTATGAACAAAAAGTATTAAATATTTCAGAATTTGGATCGTGAAATTGGTTTAAAAAAATATATATACATACAGCTGCGAAAAATAAAATAGCACCACTTGCAAACGCAAAGTTTAAGAAGTTCTCCTAGGTGCATTTATCAATGTATTGATCTAATTTTTTCTTGTATATAAGCAGAAAACAATTAATAATCGCAACAAGCAAGAATTATCCCAAAAATATTAATCGTTTTTATATAATTCAAAAAATTCTCAAAAAAGTCGTAAAAATGCCGAAAAAAATAATAGCACCACTAACCCTTTTCGAGTGAAAATCTATATTTTTCGCAGATTTGAATATCTTCAAAAGCACTAATTGATGAGATTTGTTGGTTATATATCTATTTTGATTAAAAAATTTTCAGAATTTGTGAAAATTTTCAAAAAAATGGGTCGTGAAGAGCATTACACCACCGAACAACCCAATCTCATCAAAAAGTTGATTTCGGCTCAAAATTTTCACAGGAAAGTTGGTCATTTGATGGGTTGTTCAAATAAAATGATCCACAATGCATTAATCCATAAAAAAAATTAATGAAAAGCGCGGATTTCGTTGAGTTCTGACCCAAAATCATGTCACTCGTCTCATTTACGAGAGTAAAAGGATCCTTTTAAGCCGGCTACTCAACTGAAAAAGGACCTAAACATATCAGCAATAGACCAAACAGCACGGAAATATTTAAGACATCTCGATTTGAACACTTTCCGTTCAAGAAAAGAACCATATTTGAATATAAAACACATTTCCAAACGGATGGCGTTTGCAAGGGAAACACAAAAATTGGTCTACGCAGGAATGGAGAAACATACTTTTGAATAATGAAAGTAAGATGCTAATTTTTAGTGGAAAAGGATCGCGGTCCTACGTGAGACATCCACAGAACTTAGAATTCGGTCCTAGATATACAAAAAAAACCCTTAAACATAGCGGATCAAGTGTATTAGTATGAGACTGATTTTTTGCAAACGCCATCCGTTTGGAAATGTGTTTTATATTCAAATATGGTTCTTTTCTTAAACGGAAAGTGTTCAAATCGAGATGTCTTAAATATTTCCGTGCTGTTTGGTCTATTGCTGATATGTTTAGGTCCTTTTTCAGTTGAGTAGCCGGCTTAAAAGGATCCTTTTACTCTCGTAAATGAGACGAGTGACATGATTTTGGGTCAGAACTCAACGAAATCCGCGCTTTTCATTAATTTTTTTTATGGATTAATGCATTGTGGATCATTTTATTTGAACAACCCATCAAATGACCAACTTTCCTGTGAAAATTTTGAGCCGAAATCAACTTTTTGATGAGATTGGGTTGTTCGGTGGTGTAATGCTCTTCACGACCCATTTTTTTGAAAATTTTCACAAATTCTGAAAATTTTTTAATCAAAATAGATATATAACCAACAAATCTCATCAATTAGTGCTTTTGAAGATATTCAAATCTGCGAAAAATATAGATTTTCACTCGAAAAGGGTTAGTGGTGCTATTATTTTTTTCGGCATTTTTACGACTTTTTTGAGAATTTTTTGAATTATATAAAAACGATTAATATTTTTGGGATAATTCTTGCTTGTTGCGATTATTAATTGTTTTCTGCTTATATACAAGAAAAAATTAGATCAATACATTGATAAATGCACCTAGGAGAACTTCTTAAACTTTGCGTTTGCAAGTGGTGCTATTTTATTTTTCGCAACTGTATATATTCATTTACTATCGTTAATTTGCTGCTATCAATAGATTATACAGAAATCACTATAATCTATTGAAGTTCATAGCAAACAAACAACAAGAAGTATCTGTTATCGGAGGTACAGAGTATCAGCTAGTCGTGCATACTCAAGAAAAACATTCTAGCATCTAAGGGCTGACTCTCCTCCATTGTGTCTGTTTTATCAATATAATATCTGCAGTAAATTGTAAGCAATAAAAATTATGCAGTTGACAAACTGGCTAGCCAACAAAGTACATTAGAAGCACGACAAAAAACTTGGCTACAGTGGCTACCAAACATTATGATATACCCAGCAAAAATAAGTAGAAAAAGTCAGTTAGAGAGACAGTTGAAACTGATTGAACAGATGGGAAAAAAACTAAAAATATATACTTATAAAAATATATAGAAATATATATTGCTCAAAATCATTTGAGCTGACTATTTAGGTAGTTCGGCAATTTAAAGCTTAGCAACTGCAACTGCGACTGCAACTGCCGTGTACTGACGGTTATGAAAATTATATGGTAACAGAGCCAAGTTTAATCGATGATGGAGTAAGTGAGGGCAAAACCCTCTAAAGCAAATGAAAACAAAATTCACTAAACTCTCTTTCTCTCTCTCTCTCTTAAACTCCTATCCTCTATGGTTATTTCTATCACCTCTATAGCTATTTGTGATTATAATCACTGAGGTCGACTCGCCCATTTAAGGAGCCAGACATTCGTAGCTATGTATGTATGTCGCTCAGTTGCGGTCAACAGCGGAAAGGAGTGTCAAATGACAAATGTAAATAACTCAAGCTCGCACAGTCAAAAGCCTTATGCATCCGGCGTCGAGCATAAAAACTATTTGACCAGACCATGGCGAATAGAGAATATAGCCGGTCTAACATTAAATGGGCGCGGCCACGCACTCTGCACTGCGCTGTAGCCAAAAACAGGGAGCGGCACTTTTCCCCAAATGTCTGTTCTGGGATATGCTCCAAATAGCAACCACCCGCCACATTTTATGAGTTTGTATTTATGAAGTTGCATGTCCGGTTGGCAAGACTCCAACTGCGACTGTCACTGCGACTGTGACTGCGACTGTGACTGTGACTATAACTGCGACTGTCTATCACCAAAGTAACCCTTCAAAACTCTGTGTAGTCAAAGAGTTTTTGGTCGAATTGCTTGAGTTGTATTGAATGACGTATATAACAATTAGAAACTATATTCACTCCAATAGTACTAGAGTTCTCTCTGAATTTAGGGTATCTTTTAGTTTGTAATTCCTTACAGTTTAAGAGTATTATCTTAATTACATAGACATGGCATAAAAGTAACACATTCATTTCACAAAAACCACTTACAAATCAGTTTTTGTTTTTACGATAGCCTAGATTTTGCCACCTATACTTGTATTTAATTAATATTTTGGTTAAATGAGATACATTTCAAACTCTTTTGTGCAAACGGTAAACAATAATCAATTTAACTGATTTTTATAAATAGTTCGTCTCTTTTCATTAGAGCTAATTGTATTTGTTCTCGATGGTAACAAAATCTATAGAATACATATCGAAAGATATTATTAACTTTACTATAATTACAACGGCAACCCACAATAATATTAATTAAGAAATATTGGCGTCAGGTGTAATAGATATTCTACAAGTAAAGCTCAAATTGAATTTCACACTCAATTAACGCGCTGGCTACAATTGGGTAATTCAATTGGATCTCAATAATCCAGAAGCAGTTAGCACTAAATATAAAACATGGACGTAAAAGTGTTGTGTTTTTTGTTATGGCTTACAAATATTACCTCCAAAGACTTGAAAATCGATTATAATTTATCAATTATGTATGTGGCAGTCACGCTTACCTGAAAGTATACAAAAAATATACATATTAAAATGTGCATTATTAATACTTTCAATATTTATACAAATGTATATGATTTAAAGATCTTTATCGAATCGGTCTCTCTTATGGCACTCTCTCAGCACACAGCCAGCTCTATTGTTAGTCAATTTGTTTATTCTCTCTTCATTTGCATATTCAGTCTGTGCAAATATAAATTAACCTAATTTTCGCTTTGCCATTCACACGATTAGCAGTCATTGTTATACATTTATATTTCATTAGCTTATCTGTTTCGGCAAATGAATGGAAATACAAACAACGCCGCAAATGACGTTGCAATACTCTAGTAATTGTGAAAAGTCAGCATAGAGTGAAGTTTTTCGGGAGATAGGCGAAATAGAAGTAGACTAAAATGTTACATAGTATATGAGAAGATATCTGAATTTTTAATATTTAATTTTTGTGATAAAATAGCTGTTCAAATTTTCAGTTTTAGTGATATCGATCTTATACTTTTCGAGATCAATGAACCCTTTATATAAGCATTGAATACCTAATGAACTTTCTTCTGCAATATACATAAAATATTCTTTTATTTTGCATGGAATATTATCTAACCTTAATTTTAGTTTAACACAGCAAACTTTTCAGGGCAGGGTATTATAAAATCAGGGGAAAATGTAGTTTGGATTTTTTGTTTTGGCCACCGCTAATGAATCATGCGCTTAATGAATCGAACGATAAACATATAAGTACATGCGAAAAAATGACTGCTGCAGTAACGGGTTTGCGACTAACAAATACACACATACAACATGTATTTCATTCGGCACACACGCACACACACACATCAAATATATTCATATATAAATATTATTTATGTATATGAATTGATCTTCCAAAAGATTATTTGAACGGCAGGCTGTCATAATAAAAATTGCTTTCATCTTGAAGCTGCATTCATAATTCTTTTCTTTCTTTTTCCCTCAATCTCAATCAGCACAAAGAAATAAAACCTGTTTACCTTTCGGATATGTTTTAACGCCAAATCATATGCGAAATTGACCTTCCTCGGCGCCAAATTGAGCACCGTGTATTATTACATTTTTCATTATGCCTCCGGGCTGACTTTCTATGGTGATTTTACATTTTATGGCTAGAAAGTAAGGCTGCTCATAATCCTATCGCTTAGCCAGCTCCGTAGTCATACGAATGTACAATTTGCGACAGTCTGACAATTTCTGTCTGCTTATGGGAACAAAAAACAGCTAAAGTGCATTATTGATGCACCTTGTGTTCATATTAGTTAAAGTATTAGCCAGTTTTCTCACTGTCAACACACTCAATGATGAATTCTCTTTTTTAATCAGGCATTACAGGCGGGAATTATTAATTGTTTAATAACTATTTAACTAGCGAGTATTATCCGACTTAACTCGGGGTTGTTTTATATAATACGTTGAGCCTTCAACACAAGCCTTCAACACTCACAGCACAATACTCTGTTCGCAGTATTAAATGTGATTAATTTAAATAATAAATATTATATTTTCGTATTGTTTGCTTTTCACTTGATCAGATTATTTATTTTAAACTGTTTATGCATTTAAGTTTTGTTGAATAGGTGAACAATTATATTCCGTGTATTTTGGATTTATTATTTGCGGAGTATATATATAAATGAATATATGTGTTTACATATATTTTTAGTTTGCTTTGTTTATTAGTAGGGAAAGTTGTTAGAAAAAACTCTTTTATTCTATAGTATAATTTTCTATATTCGGAATTAAACTTTGCCATAATAATGCTTGTATTAAGTCATATATTAATATGCTAAGCTAAGTCATGCAGTTTAAGTCAAACAGTTTAAAAAACTCACGATTAACAATCTCATAAATATGCAGATCAACAAAAATTACACTATACAACAAAAACTGTTGCCAAAAACAAACAAAATATAGTTTTCTTAAACGTCTGCGACGTGCCACATCTTTAAATCTTATAATGCTAAGACCGTGATCTCATAGATTTACGTGATATTTCAAATGAAAAGTAGAAAAAATAATGTTGATTATATAGTTTAGGTAGCACAAGTTTTCAGATACTTTTAGTATTTATGTATGTATGTATATGCAATTATTAACATTCCCAATAAAAAACTATACATTCTGCAATACTCTGTTGTCAATCATATAGATGTGTCAAACTACCCCAAAAATTGTACAAATAAATGAACCATCCGAGTGTTAAAGTTTGTCCATTTAACGCTCCCATACAAATTCATTAATGACCGCAAAGAAGAGAGAGAGAGAGAGAGAGAGAGAGAGAGAGAGAGAGAGAGAGAGAGAGAGAAGAAAAAAAACATAGTGAGAGCGATAAAATACAACAAAAAATAACAATTATGCACAATGCGAATGCCAGACGAGGGCAAGGTAATTGAATGAGCCGGAAAACGTTTGCTTGAAATACGCGACTCGTACAAAATAATAATTTTGTATTTGGTAAATAAAATGTCAGATATTGAATTAATGCCAATTGAACACGCAACAAACTTTTAGTTAGATTGAACAATTTGTTTGAGTATTTCGAATCGCCGAGCGATTCGAACCATACGTTTTCCAATTCACTCGCTCTTATTGGGCCACGCAACATTATTTCATGTTTACGTAAGTTTTTAACATCGAATAGGGAATTTATACGTCGATATATTTTTGAGAAAAGAAAATATTTGCGCAAAGAAAAATATTTGAAAATTTATAAAAAAAAAAGTTTTATCAGTAAATGAAATGTATTTATATTTTATTTATCCACCACAAATATCCACCGTTTTTTTATACCCTGAACCCATTGAAAATGGGAAATCAGGGTATAATGGTTTTGTGAAAAAGTATGTAACGGGCAGAAGGAGGCGTGGCAGACCCCACAAAGTATATATATTCTTGATCAGCGTGACGAGCTGAGTCGATATAGCCCTGTCCGTCTGTCCGTCCGTCCGTCCGTCCGTCCGTCCGTCCGTCCGTCCGTATGAGTGCGTCGATCTCAGAAGTTACAAGAGCTAGAGAGCTGAAATTTGGCATGCATACTCGTGAGTACCATACGCAGTACGAGTTTGCTTTATTTTTTCGATAAATCGTCCGATAACTTTTTTATCGAGAATAATTGAAAAATTGATTTTGTTTTTTTGGCCTAATTTGAACATTTTTAGACCTGGAGTCTTCAAATTTGCGTTGTATATAAAGTTAATCGATACAAAGATTTTGTAATTTACAGATTTTGGATACCACGCCCCCTTCACCTCCAATTTGTAAAAGACGCATTTCAAGTACTAGAGACTTGGGCTTTGGAATGTACACACATATTCACCATATGATTACGCCCTAAAAGTTTCATTAAGATCGTATGTCTACAAAAGAAGTTTTTCAACAAATAAATTCTCATAATATTGCCCACATTGCAACGCAGCCCAAGCGCAGTCGCTGCTTACTGCGCAGTTAGCAGAGCGCAGGCTTATGCGTGCGTGTGGAAGCATGTGTATGTATGTGTGCATAAAAGAAGTGCAGAATGATTAGAATATCAGCTTGGAGGGTTCAGGGTATCTCCTAGTCGAGCAGTCTCGACTGGAGCTTTCTTACTTGTTTTATAATATTTTCAAAAAAAAAAAAAAAAAAAAAAAAAAAATATTTGAAAATTTATAAAATAGAGTTTTAACAGTAAATGAAATGTATTTATATTTTATTTAAATATTATATTCATTTACATACAAATATTAATATCTACAATTATTTTATAATATTTTCTTATAATCCAACCGTACTCAAAATTTCAATAAACAAACAATTACAATAAATAAATAATATGAATAAAAATACTAAAATAGTTTTACATAGACACTCTTCATTTCAGATTGCAATCAAGAATTTTCATTATAACGACTTTTCCTATTTATTGAGCATTAAGATGCTCAATAGGAAACTAATTTCAAGGAAAACATTTTATCTACAGTATTTATGGTAATACATAAAGAGACCTGTTCCATACTCTAAACTCCCGCTCGTTTGTTTGTTCGTGCACTCACAATCTACCTAGTTAACTGTGAAAATTGTGAAAAACTTTCGCTGGTCATTCGAATTGGAAAGTCTAATGTGTACATCTGTATATATATATATGTATATAGCGTAACATCTACACTTTTTCCAATGTCCAGCAGCGTCACCTGTCACCCAGTCGAATCGATTCACTTGCCGAGCGTCTGTTGATTTTGATGATTATGTTCTGAGGTCAATCGCTTTTACTTATATATATCAAGTTAACGCGTAAACAACCGCATGAATAGCGCCGCGTTGACAATGACAAACCGCTAATCATAAGTTAAGCATAACAACAAAGCGCCAAGAGCTAAATTACCTAAACGTGTCCACCACACAAAATATGTGAAAACAATAATACGCCTGCCTGACTGCCGACCTGGCCTGGCCAGGCCTGGTCTGACTGTGTTGAGTCGACAATATGTGTAAAAAGCATAAAAAATACAGCAACAACACATAAAAATCAGCAACAAAAGCAACTTGGACTCTGGTAAAAGTTAAACAATTTCTTGTCGCTGCGTCTGTCTAATGAGACGCAACGAACGCCCCGCAAATGTTGATTTGCGACTAACAAGGCCTACACAAAGCGTGAATAAACGCTAAAGCTGCACAAACAGTTACTTTTCGATAACCGTGGGGGGTTATACTGGGTAAGAGCGATAGTATCCGAGTGGGCAGTTGGTGGGTTATTTTCTTATTTTGATCATAAGTTGATATAGAAGAAGGATATTCAAGTATATTTTGTATTATTTTAGTAAATTATAGAATTATAATATATTATACATTATTAATTATAATTTTCTATTATTTATAAATTTATTTTAATATAATTGTATATTTAGAATTTCTAATTTTTGTTTACCTATTTTCTGCAAACATAAACAACGTTTGTGAAATAATAACAAAAACACAAAATGTGGAAGAAAGTGATATAAAACTAATAATGGAATGTCTAAAAGTAAAAAGCTTTCCCAAAATTTTAAATGATATCATATGAACATTTATTGTAGCAAAATGATTTGGAATATGACGTAATGTATATAATAATATGCATATGACTTATATTAGAATCTACAAGATTAAGAGCAAAAATAATATATAAATAGGCCTAAATAATTAAAATGTTTCAATATGGTGTAAAACTGTATTACACAAAAACTATAAAATGATATCACTTTCCCTTCATAAATGATTTTTAGTAAATGTAAGCCAAAAAATGCATCTAATATTCGGTTTCTATTAATACAAAAAATATATATTAACGACTTTCTATTTTTGTTAATGGGAAAATCTGCGAAACGAATTAGTAAAAGTTGCAGCAGGAGGAGGGGGAGGAGAAGGCGTAATATCATTGGCTCCCACTCTGTGTAATTGCTGCTAATTGGCCTAGGTCAAAGGGCCAATTAGCCATAAGCTGATGCGATGAGATTGCTTTTCGATTTGGCTAAACCTTCGCGTGACACTCACCTGGCCAACTTCCAACCTAATGCTCAGGTGATGTGTGTGTGTGTGTGTCTGTGTATATGTGTGATTGCAAATGGAATTTCTTAGCGCGCAAATGCAATTTCCTTTCCACTCCTTTCTCCTGTCTCGCCTTAATATATTATTTAATTGAGTGGGTGGGCGGGTCTCTGACCTAGCTGAGCAATTAATTACAACAAAAAAAAACTCGGCTAATTCGATTCGTGTTTGTAAACACCTTTTCAGCGAGGGCATTTTATCTGAAGTGCAACTGTAATTAAACGCAATTTATTTCTGAAATTTGTTTATTTCGACTCGAATCAGTTTTTAACAGTTTAATTATTTATCTCAAGTTGAATAGTTTCTTTTCGAAATAGTGTTAATTGAGAACATTTCTCGAACGTCTAAAATAGTTTTAGGTATACAAATTGTCAATTAACACTTTGGATGGATAGAGCTTTAGCTCTGATCGATTGCGAAACTGTGGAAGGTATAGTATTTTAAAAACATATATTCTAAATCTCAAATCTTAAATATAAATTCCATCGACAGCCAGTCTAAGTCTGATTTTTTAGTTGGGAGCTTTATATACATTTATTAAGGAAGTTAAATCTAAAATCATTTTACTATTTAAAAATAGAACAATGTTTAGTCTTATTAGGATCTAAGTTAAAACAAACTTTTCATATAGCAAAAGAGAAACCAAATTAATGGTTTGTTTTTATTTATAATATTATACAATATATTTAGTCAAGGTCTTCATTATAGCTACATGTACACGGACACCATAAACTGTTCCAAGCTAAATACCAACTTAACCAACTGCTTTTTCTAGTCTTTCGTACTACATCAGGCAATGGAACACGTGTCCAAGATAGACATGGAGTTAACATTAACATGAAGTGAAGTCGTTTGAGTTCAATAAACTTTTAACATCGAGTCAAAGTTGAGCAATTTTCATTATTTCTCTTCTCATATTCTTGGAGCTTCTCTTCATCTTTTTTTATAGATCTAGTATTGTGTAAAATTTAAATTGACATAACCAGACGAGCCAGAAGACAACAATGCGGCTGACTGCAAAGAGTTAACACAATAACAAAAGGAAGTACATTGCTTTTATTGTGGTGCTTGGGGTCACTCGAAATGAGCAAACAATAACGAACGAGGCAACAACTCACAGACTGACAAATTTGTAAATGCTGAGAGAAAGGGATGAGACAACCACAATGTTCCACTGGTTCCGATTCATTTGACAACAATGAACCAAATCAACTGCCGAAAAGACAGTGCAACTAAATATTCAGTGGCAATGCCAGAGCCCATTTTGTTTGCCTCTGTTTAACTGCCGTTTCCCGTTAATTCCAGCCTTTATATTATTTTCAATTCAACAAAAAAACATACAGCGAATACCCCTTTACTAGTTCATAGTTCTACACCAATATTTAATTTTTAGCTGAAGTCATACGACATTAACAAAATATTGAAATAAAATATTGATTTAATGTTGATAAACAACCGATATTATTGATCAATATATGTCGCGTTTAACAATGATAAGATAAAGCACAAATCAAAAGAAACGAGAATATACTTCGATCCTCAAGTCTTACAAACAGCAAAGCAGGCAGTTCAAAAAGCCAATATTTTGTGTTTTCGTTTTATCGACAACTATTAACTGTTTCGAAATTGTTATTAGCCATATATATACAGTAGCTAAAGACACAATGGTATATCTGTATTGCAAGACAAAATTATATAGTAAATATCTAAACATATGTTAAGGTACCTAAGACTTTGGGACAACGTATATTTATGCCAAGCACTATTAGCAAATTTACACTAATTTGTTCTAAGGTGTGTTCGCTTAGGAAAACAGACTGTTCAGATTGATTTGTAAAGAACAAAGGAAAGACAGAAACCGCAAAGTGCTCTATTTCAAAATGACCGACTCATAATATACCCTGTATTCGGTTAAGACATATAACGAGACATTGATGAACTTGCCTAAAGGGTATATTACAGGGCTGCTTTCTTCTTTTTTATTGATGCTTGGAATTTTAATTATTTAGAAATTTACCATTTTATTAGAGTGTCCGATAGACAGACAGATGAATCAACTTGGACATTTAAGCTAAAAAGGAAAAGCTAATGAAGTAAGCATACCTTCTGTTGCCTGTAAAACCAGTATGCCCTCATCAATTCCTATAGGGTATTAAAGCCTCAAGCGTAGCAAACAGCAACAAAAAATCAATGACGCACAAAAGGTAAAGCAGAATAAAAACTAATACTAATTAGGCGAAAAGCATTTCAAGTATAAAAAGAAAAGCCTTATGGAAAATAAAGAATGTAAATAAACAAGAAATAAAATAAGAAGATGAATAAGGAAAAACAAACTAAAGCAAAAATTTCAAAAATTCATACACATAATGTGTTACCTACATTAACATATATTTATAGGTATATTTATTTTAATATGTCATATATATTTATATTTATATGCGCTTTAATTAGATCATTATTTGCACAATTTTTCGCTCTGTCGAGCCTAAGTAAGTTAAGTACATTACAAAAGACTCTTGATAGATAAGATAAAACACAAATTATTTGCACGACTAACATCACTTTAACAAGGTTTTTCCTTGCGAATGAACTCACTAAGAGTATTTGAGTAGAAGCTGCCAATTAGTCTTACAGAAAAAGCTCTACTTTTCCTGTAATTTCCTGTATGAAAAAATGTCAAATTTCAATTGAGTGTATTAAATATAGATTTAAAATATATCTAAGGCTAAGCTTTAAATAATAACTACAAAATGATAGGCCATTTATTAAACTGCACCAACCTGGCACTTTGCCCTCAGAATCAGTAAAGTAACTGACAAACTTTTCGCAGCTGTTACCAAAAAGTTAAACAAATTAACATTTGGCCAAAAGTTTGTGAAAAATATATTTAAAAAATTATGCTTGCAGAGATAGTAGACCAATTTATGATATATAACACTCAACAGTTAAGCAGCTTAAATTGTCAGCATTTCTAACATGCAAAGGATTTGGAACTAAAGCACTGCAAAGAGTTCATATATCGCACTAAAAAAGCAGCCCCAAATGGACTTCATATGTAAGTGCAATACATAAATATATATACATACATACAAGTACATGAAATTGCGAACCATATAAAAGACTTCCTCCTAGGCACTGTTGAGTAGTTCATTGCCGCACAGCGAAACGAACAAAATTTTGGCAGCTGCCTAACTGGCCCCATTGCCAATTTCAGTCCAATCGGAATCCCGATTTGCCTTATAATAGCTTATGACACACTGCGCAACAATTTATTTCATTTTTTATTTTCGCCTTTCAAACAAAACGTATTTACTTGAAATGCTGCCTACTACAACACATTTGGCAAGTTATAGAGCATTACATTATCATTATGCTCATTGCAAATGAATACTAGAGGGGTGGATTGAATTTCATGAACATGCCGTGACATGTATAAATTTAAAAAATATTTTATATATTTATATAAATATTTATTTTGAATCAAGATTATGAGCTAACTTGGTTTGTGTGTCTGTGCGCCTGGTAGTCTATCTGTTTAACTATTCCCCTCGTCATTTTTCATTTTTTTTCCATAAATCTTCTTTGATTTTAGGGTATTCACTAGTCGAGCACTGCCGTCAAGAGCAGTCTTACATGTTTTTTAAAGCAATTACTTAAGTGATGAAATTGCAGCTACAATGTAGCTAGATACTTTTTACAGTTCAGCTAGAGCAAAGCCAGCTAACTGAGCATCATACATATTGCTATATAAATGTACTAGCTGGCCCGGCAAACGTTGCATTGCCCTCTATATTATTTCTAGGTAAAAAATTGATGAAAGCTATGTTGTTCAGGCTGGGATACACTGATAAATTTATTAATCGGATTTTCATTCAAGCACCTTGTTGTAAACGACATTCTTCGTTTTTTGGTCGGGTGCAAGAACAAATAATGCGGATCGTTTGCCAACACGTGAGCATGCCACGTACAATTGACCATGAGAAAAACACGCATTTTCTAGATTGAGGCCACAAATAGTCAAAGATTGGCCCTGTGACTTGTTGATCGTCATGGCGAAGGCAAGACGAAGCGGGAATTGAATTCGTTTAAATTCAAAGGGCATATCTGTTGAGCTCATCGGAATCCTAGGAATAAGAACTTCCTCATCTTTAAATTTTCCTTTGAGTATCAACGCGTGAATCACATTGCTCATCAGTTTTCTTATCACCAAACGCGTTCCATTGCACAGTTTTGGTTGGTTGGTTTAAATTTCTAAGCATGCAAATCATGGAGAATTGCTCTTTTCATAGCTGTGTTCATTTCTTGACGCCGGTCAAGTTGTTCTTCCATATTGCCCATGAAGTATATTTGCAAGAATTTTTGCTGTGCATCTTCAATAGGTTGCAATGATCCAATGCGATGGCAAATCTGGCCTTGAATCTTTAAATTCAAAGCCATAGTTATTATAGTTATATTTACAAACACTATTTACAGAAATCTAACAAACTACATTATTCAAAATTTTTTTTTGGCAGTCATAGAAAATAAAATTTTTAACGTAAATTACCTTAAATATCCGTCTCCAATATTTTCCGCCCCAAATTATGTCATTTGGAAACAGGCATTGTATTTTTGAGTGTTCGCTAGAAAATGTCGTGATTCTAGTGTTTCGCCATAAAGCAGGGAACGCAATGGCTATGGTGACCGCTAATGGCAATGTCACTTTACCACTAAGGCAGCACAAACCGGGCGTTTCACCAGCAAACTTCAATGCGCCACAATGCTGGCAAACAACGTCCATTGGACCAATGCAAACTAAACGATTCAAGCTGTAATCAATGGTGCAATCATATCGAAACGCTGCTCGATTCAAATCAATCCTTGAACCATTTCTTATTGCCATTTCACGGGCTGCCTCTCTTTGAGAAGCACGAATTAAGGCCCTTCTTCCCTGGGTACTAACGCGGAGCCTTTCTCGGGCGATTTCTCGCTCTTCGTCAGATAATTGACTCGCGCTATTCCGTTGCCTAATTGCATTATGGGTCCGCCGGGAAAGATTAGATCTTCTAGGACGCGGCATTTTTATTAATAGTAATACTGCCCTCGCACAAAACCATATAAAACAATCGAGAAATATAAATATAAATAATTTACACAAATTTATGTTTGAGACAAACAAATACCTGAACTTTCGAGATATTTAGCTTTTGTAAAAGTCCAAAAATACAATTTTTAATAATTAACTTTTTTTTTTTAATTTCGAATTTTGAATTTTGAATTTTTTATTTATTTTTGATTGTTAGGTTTTAATCTTTTGATTTTTTTTTTTAATTTTTGCAGATTTTTGATTTGAAATATTTATAAAGTTTAAAAGTCCGAAAATATAAAAAGCCAAAAATACACTTTTTAATAATTACCTTTTTTTTTTTAATTTCGAATTTTTAATTTTTTATTTATTTTTTGAACAGTCAGGTATTAATCTTTTGATTTTTTGCAGATTTTTGATTTGAAATATTTTTCCTTTTGATTTGAAAATTTTTTTTTTTTTTTTTTTTTTTTTTTTTTTTTTTTTTTTTTTTTTTTGAATAGTCAGGTCTGCTCGAGGTCAGGAGACCGTAGACTGACTGACTACATTTGTTTATTTACTTCTACACTATTGTCAAAACTGTCACTGTTACCAAGCCTACTGGGTATAAAAAAAATTTGAACATTTGGGGAAAAAACCGCGTTTTTCAAGTATTCGGCAAATTTTTTCAGTATTTTTAAGACCCTATACTAAACTCGTTGCGGAGACAAATCCAACAAATCAAAAACCATGAAAATTGGTTCAGCCCAAATCAAGTTATAAGCAGTCTTCACTTTTACACAACTTTCTTTTATATATATAGATTTACACAAATTTTTGTTTGAGACAAACAAATACCTGAACTTTCGAGATATTTAGCTTTTGTAAAAGTCCAAAAATACAATTTTTAATAATTAACTTTTTTTTTTTTAATTTCGAATTTTGAATTTTGAATTTTTTATTTATTTTTGATTGTTAGGTTTTAATCTTTTGATTTTTTTTTTTAATTTTTGCAGATTTTTGATTTGAAATATTTATAAAGTTTAAAAGTCCGAAAATATAAAAAGCCAAAAATACACTTTTTAATAATTACCTTTTTTTTTTTAATTTCGAATTTTTAATTTTTTATTTATTTTTTGAACAGTCAGTTTTTAATCTTTTGATTTTTTGCAGATTTTTGATTTGAAATATTTTTCCTTTTGATTTGAAATTTTTTTTTTTTTTTTTTTTTTTTTTTTTTTTTTTTGAATAGTCAGGTCTGCTCGAGGTCAGGAGACCGTAGACTGACTGACTACATTTGTTTATTTACTTCTACACTATTGTCAAAACTGTCACTGTTACCAAGCCTACTGGGTATAAAAAAAATTTGAACATTTGGGGAAAAAACCGCGTTTTTCAAGTATTCGGCAAATTTTTTCAGTATTTTTAAGACCCTATACTAAACTCGTTGCGGAGACAAATCCAACAAATCAAAAACCATGAAAATTGGTTCAGCCCAAATCAAGTTATAAGCGGTCATCACTTTTACACAACTTTCTTTTATATATATAGATATATATATTTGAATATAATGTATATCTTACATAATGATATAGCACAGAATTTAAATGACAGACAGTTGAACATGGAAAATAATCGCAATGTGGTAAACACTAATAGCTTTAAAAACATTGTCAGCTAGAGAAAAGAAGAGAAGAGAAAAGAGAGGACAACTGGAGAAGATTGTATGTATGTATATAAGATTGTCAACTCGAACAGCTTGAATTAAAACCCGCTTTGTAGATTTAATTCGCACTATCTGACAATTTACAACAATTGCAACTCTTTTATAATATTCAAGAAGAATAAATAATATTTTATAGCAATAAATATAATTCATATATCATAAAGTACTCAAAGAATCAAAACATCGTAAAAATAGAAAATTATGAAAATGTAATGTGAATAATAATGAATAAATATCAATTAAATAATTATGAATAAATTATTATTAGCCTGCCTTAGAGTAAGAAAAGTGCTTTTTCTGATTTCCTTGCACTCAGACTTGGGTAGTCTTGTAGAAAAATGGTGACCTTGTTATTATTCTAAGATTTGTGAGAGCAGGAAAAAAGCCGTTTGTACTCCCACATTAAGCCAAAGCAAGTTGCAAAAACAATCGAAATGAAAGCTGCGGGTAGCAGAGGGGCGGCCCGCGGGCCAGAAACTTAGACAGGCGGCAAACCAGCCCAGCCCGCAAATAGGGCGTTGTTGTTGTTGTTATTATGATTGGGGAGAACCTGGTGTGGGAAAAAAAGACTCGAATTGAGGCAGCAAGAAGTCTGCGCTTTACGAGCCAGAAGCAAACATCATTAAGTAGAGTTTTCCACTAAATTCGCTCACACGTTAGCTCATGTGTGTATCTGTGTGTGTGTGTGTGTGTGTGTGTGGTCATATGTATGTTTACACTGAGCAAAAAAAAGAGCGAACTTGAGGAACTTTTTAGCTGAAACGGGTCAAGGTGGACATTTTTATTATAAAATGACAATAAAAAACTTTTAGTCAGCCACAGAAATGAAAAGAAAATGGGGTAAATTAAAAGATCTAGCAAAAAATGCTGGGTTCCAACAATTTGAGCATACTTTAATTTATTTATAAGAATAAATATATTTTTAAAGTTTTTATTATTATTATTATTTTTTTTTTTTTGTTTAATATAATTTTAAATTAATTAAATTCTTAATATATTATATTCATCTAGTTTAAACAAATTGAGTCCAAGAAAAACCTTTTACAAATACATATATGTATACACAAAACATATACATCTTGGGGCAACCAAACATTGAAGGCAGCCCTCGCTTAGTCATGCAGTTTAGTGTCAGACAAGAAGATGGCTCAGAAGCAACAGCAGCGACAGTAAGAGGCAGACAATGTGCGATGCAGTGGAAGCAGTAAAAAACCGCAGCACACACAAGCTTTCATTCAAAAGGTAGCGAACAGAGAGACGGAGAGAGAGATAGACAGAAAGAGAGAGAGCAGAATAAAGTGTGGAACCTTTTAGGAATGCTGTTGCACCTTGTTGCAGACACAGCTCAGGCAGCAGCTTGTTTATGGCTGTGCAGCGCACATTGCAAATTTATAAAACAACAGAAAGGGAGAGAAGGAGAGAGGAGTACACAGAGAGCGAGAGAGTAAGAGAGAGTTGCCCTTGGGAGAGAAAATGTGCAATGCTTTTAGCTTTAAGTCGGGAGAGTTCCCTTGGTATAGCCACAACTCACATAGTTTATTTTGAAACTGAATTGGATTGGAATTTCGTTTTCCCATTTGCCTTTTGCCTTTTGCTTCCTTTTTGTCTGTCTGACTCAAACTCTTTCGCTTGCAACTCGTGAACTATTTGTTGATACTCGTCTCTGTCTTCTTGCATTATTGAGAGTCTATAAAAGCTTGAGCTGTAATGCATTGAAATGTACTACATACATACATACCTACGTGGCACGTGCACGTGTTCGAAAGAAACCTTAAATTTGATACAATTTGAATCCATTCAGTATAGACAAATGCATAATCCAAAGGCTATTGGGCACCTCCCTTCCATTCTGCACCAAATTGAATCAAATGTAAGAGCTTTGACCTTGCGCTTTGATTATGCAGAGCATTCAATCTCAGATTAAGAGTGAACTATGATTCAACGCTGAACTTATGCAAAAATCGGAAGAGAAAACAAATCAGAATGTTCCAGTCGGGCATCAGGGTAAGCTCTTCAATTTTTTAGCTCTAGCTGTATAGATAGAGATTATCCGATTTACCTTGTGTCCTATTTGGTTTTCTCCTTTACTTTCAGACATATGGTTTATATAAAGAAAGCAATGCTCTTGCTCTCTAACCAAGTGTAGAGGCAAAACCCACTTTCTATTGTCAGTTTCTGCTTATTCAGAATCGTGGGAATTGCTCCAACTAATCATCACATATATTTGTCGTTTAATTGTCGCTTTTAGTCTTTAAGCTGGCCTCAGCTGTGACTTGACTCTTTTCAGAGTTGCTTTGTCTATCTTTGAGTTTAATACGCGCGTTAAATAAGTATGAAATGAGTTGTCACTTGAAAGAACCAACTACATATAGAGGCGAGCCGAAGCAGAAGTCAGCCGATCTCAGCAAATGCTAGCAGATCAAATGCAGAACTATGACGATCTTATTTTGTTTTCAAATATGTGTATAAAATATTTTAAAAGATCATTTCAGGGAACACAGGATTTTACAGGTGTTGTGACAGGTAACAGTGGACTCGAAACGTCTACGTATTTGTCAGTAAATAGGTGCGAATGAACATGTGGAGCAAAAAGCAAGCTAACAATTCAGGTAGCTAGAATGAACGTAAGAGATGAAGAAGGGAACACTTGAACGAGTTGTTGACCAATGAATACTCTGCAAGATGATCAGAGTCTTATCATAAATAAATAAATATAATATATACATATCTATGTTTAACGTTTCTGCTAAGACGAGAACAGCTTACAAACATTTTTACTCCTCATATATTACAAAGTTCTCGAACAATAAATACCCTGTTAAGGGACGAGTTTTTAAGTTTTATTTGATTGATCTATAATATTCATTAAAATAAGAGCAAAATACAATGCAATCAATATTCATTGCATATGACACAAATTGTGTATAGAAACTAATAGACTCATTGCAAGGGTATGTAAACAAACAAAAGAGAGTAAATGAAAACGAAATCTGTGCACAGCAGCGAAATAGAAGAATAAAAAGAAATATACGTAAAAGGCATAAAGAAGAGAACAAAAAATCTCAGAGCAATCCACCTGTCATGGCGAATATGCCGCATGCTTGCTATCTCTTTCGCTCTCACTCGCTCAGCTGCATTTACGCGCTAAGCGGCCAGCTGCGGACATTTGATCGTGGTAGAAAATAGAGAAGAGGAAAAATGGACAAGCTACTTAAAAAAAAAATTTTAAAATAAAATATATATATACATATATATTTTCGTTACACATTTAGCAATTAGAATATTATACAGCCGCGCTCAACTTTTCTCATACTGCGCTTCAAGCAGCCAGTTTCTTATAAGAGTTATGTATAAGAGCATAAGGAAAACTGTGCCGATTCGTCTATTTTTAGAAACTCATTACAAAAATAACAAAAAAATTAGTAAGTAAAATTATAGTCATTGTGATTAATGAACAAAGCTGAGCTATTAAGTCTATGATATATGCACACACATACATGCACACATGTATTTTCTAAGCGATTATGAGGCGCTTTAAGGCTGTAAATTATAGTTCAATTCCAATTAGACAGACTCAGACGTGTCTCGTGCTCCGTTGAAGGTTTGCCTTTGGGTCAAGTTCATTGCAGCAACGTAAGGAATTTAAAGAAACAACAACAACAACAACAAAAATATTGATTCAACGGAAGATTTCGTAAAACTTAAAGCTCTAATGGCCAAATGCTGTTTTACTAGTTGCGAGCCTCTTCTAACGGTTGTTGCTTGCGCAGAAATAAATGCCGCAAATGGCCTTCAAAGCACAAAGTCCGCACTCAAAGTCACACAGCTTCGCGCGTGTGTGTGTGTGTGTTTCTGCACACATACACACATATTTATGCAAGTACACTCGCTAAAGATGCGTATGCGTACACCCACACACACACACACACCAAGTCACACACATACATACATATCAGCTGAGCGCTGGCCCAACAAAAAACCACCCCCAAACCGACTGGCGCCCCCATAAAGCAGCTTGACAGAAATTTCGACACATAGAGCCAGCCTTGGAGCAGCATCCATAGGAATTTTCAAATTTCAACCCCATTGATTAAGAGAAACTGTGTCAGAAATGCGCCAATTACAATTAACGGTGCTCGTACACTCACCTCGTTTGCCTTTTTCTTTCACAGAATTTTGAATGTGAGCTTGGACGTTAAATCGAATGGCAACTGTGTGTTCGATGCTGCTGCTATGCTCCTCTGCAACGGCGACGTCGACGTCGACGTCAACTTTAACAGCAGTAACAACAGTTAGACGGATTAATGAAGCGCGCTCTCTGCTCTCTTATACACACACAGGCACAAACACGCAGACGTTTTGATTCACTTTTATTTGATTTGATTTTTATCTTTTATCTTTTATCTTTTATCTTTATTCAGCAGCGGCGTCAGCGTCAGCGTCGCCACTGACAATGACATTTTCATACAAACACACGCGACGCTGGTCAGCGAAATTTCTTGTTGATGTTGCAGTCACAGCTGGAGAGGGGCGGAGGGGTGGCCCGGCGAGCGGCGGGTGGGGGCTGCAAGTTCTCCAAGGCAGCCTGGCAGGTGCACTTACAAGAGCTCACACACACAGAAACAGGCGCATACAGCTACCACAGCGACCACTATCAAACACTCTGACACGCACACAAACACGCGACACGAAGCGCAGACATGAGAGACAAACAAACGATGCGGACGCTGGCACCTGGCACTATGCTTTCATACTCTTTTTCTTTCTTTGTAAATTTCTTATTTTATTTATTTTGCTTTTTATTTTGCACGCGGCGGCGGCGACATTGATGGCTGCTGGTTGTTGCAGCACATTTGACTTGAGACTTGAATTTATTTTGATATTATTTCTATCTAATCGCGGGGTCGTGTTTGCCGTCCACGCTTAGATAATGCTTAATGGCCTCTTATCTAGCGCTTTGTCGCCTTTGCATACACTTTTTCTCGTAATTAATAATTTCCTTAAAACAGCCGCGCTCCGACGTGCTGATTCTTCGGCGTCGAAACAACAACAACTACGAACAACAAAGCAAATATGGCCCTAGCAGTTATATCTTAAAAATACCACAAATAACAACTTCATACACTTCGTATTCTGGTATTTTTTTAGGAAATTATTGATGCTGGTATATTTTGGAATGAGACAATACAAGCTTCTATTAAATGACTTAAATCGAAGATTCAAGTATGAATTTTAACAGAATATTTTGTTATATTAATTGGTATAGTTATTTTTCTATATTTATTTAAAAACTAAAATCAGCTGCCATGTAAACTTTCAACGCTATAAGCACTGACTATGTTTCCACAATCGGGCGCTAGAGGGCTGATAAATGATAAAATAATCAAAAGCTAAGCGATATGGCTACTTTTGAAAACCACTTTAGGTAAGAACCATGTATTTGAGCAATAGATGGCGCTTAACAACAATTATGTTGGCTAAAATTAGTTTGGCTTTTTTGCGTCGTTGTTAACGCCCGCTGCTCACTTTCGCTATACTGTTAAGTTGACTGTTAATCCCATGGCGCGAAATTTAAAATATTGGCAAATTTAAGTACATAGTTCTTTTTTGTAATTAAATTAAAATTTATTGCACTTATGAATTTAAAAAAAATTAGAGGAGTTCAACACTTAAGACAAATATTTATAAATATCTAAGATATGCTTCAAATATTGGAAGAAACACAATCATTTCAAAATATTTATTTTATAAAACACGACAGATTTGAAATCTCAAGTGGAAAAGAAGCTCGTAATACTTTAAGCTGTTATCATATATAAATTAATTTTACCCTCTTCTTACCATAGACCTAGGAATACATTTACACAAGTCAAGAGCTCTTTAAGCCCAAAAGCAAAGTCTATCTGCTTCATATCGCTGTATAAAGTTTTTGCGTAATATTTCTGAAATGGATATTCATCCTCTCTTTGCCTGTCTCTCCTCGCTCGATCACGCTCTCTGTTACTCTTTTGCAGCATCTTCTCGCTCGTCCAGTGCCGTTTTATCTGTGAATGATAAGGAAAATCACGGTGATAAGAACGCGTCTCAACTCAAATTTGCTTACGTATGAGATGTTTTACAATGCGCTTGCTTAACGCTCACAAATCATATTTTATATACTACATAGATACTATTATTATTATTATATGTATTATAGAGCTCGCTAAAAATACATCGTGTAATCAAAGTTGGTTGCCTTCAGGCTTTTGTAAATTATGATAAATCTTTATACTTTTAATTATTCAAAATATATATAAAATGAATAATTTATATGATAATTTATAAAAATGTTTCCTTTTCATTAACTATTTTAATTATTTATAAATATTCAATTTTTGAAACTCATTTTATTTGCTACAATTTAAACTTAACAATCTTATCTTTAATGTTATAACTGCTTTTTTTTTCGTCGGTCACAAACACCTCAAGTGTTATATGTGACCCATAAAGCGCTTTGGGCTCGCCTATGATCTAAAAGGGCGCAGTTTATTACAGTTTTGTATTCACTTCAGAAAAAAAATTCTTTAATGCTTTTAAAATTATTTATTTACATAAAATTTGACATATTTTCAATTGTGACTTCGAGAGATATTCATGTGTAAATAAATAATTTCAGAAATAAACGAAAGCTTGATAAACTCATTGAACACACCTCGTACAAGCACGATTACAACAAAAATCTATTACCAAAATATTTTGTTGAGAAACTCCCGAATGTCTTCTCTGAACTTCCCTTTACTTTCCCACTTACAGCGAGCTCTTCCTCTTCCATTGACTTTACCAAGCCAAAGCCCTAAAAACTTTGTGCTGTAATAGGGAAGCGAGCACATGTTTTTACCGTTACCAGGCGCCGTTTGCCGATCATCAGACTGATAAACACCTGTTGGCAATATCAATCAAGGCGATTTGGAATTTATCAATTAATTGTAAAGTTTTGTTGTTGGTCCGTTCCATGTGATTTGCATCGAAGTTCGTCGAATAGTTTCATCGTCTCGTAGTTGTGTTCGCAATTTCATTTAGCTCGGCCGGAAAACACGTTGCGCGTTTTTCATTTATTGTGAATAGTTTTTCCTAACGAAATGCCTAAAACTTTTACCGCTCAGCGTCAATTTTCGTGTGCAAAACTTTTCGGCAATCGAGCGCCCGGTCAAAAGGAGCCATCGGAATCCTTGCTAGCCTGTGAAATGGCCTACGAATACGGCTGATGAAGCGCTGAAAGAGTAGAAAGAAACATATAAGTAATTAGTTTAAAGTGATAGAAGTTGAAGTAAACGAATAAATAACATTTAATAAGTAAAATGCACAAATCCATTAATAATATAAATTAATACAATATAAAATATTAAAAAAAAGAAAACTATAAAAGAATTAATTAAAATATTAAATAAAGTTAAATTTGAATTAAATTAATTTTTTTAATTAAATCAATTTTTAACAAATTTAACAATATAAAAATAATAAATAGTTAAAAAAAAAATAAGAAATTAATTTTTAAAATTTTTAGTTAATCAAAATATAAAAAAAATTAAAGCTGTAGAATTAATTTTAAAGAAAATTTAAATCAATTTACAAAAAAAAAAAAAATAATAATTAAATTTAAAAAGAAATACATCAAAGTTTACCACAAGAGTAGTTTAGATGAAGAAAAAAGAAGATTATAAATAAATTTCCATGGCTATGACCTATTCAGATTTATATATTAATAATATTTATACATTTTAAAAACAATAAAACTTCAATCAAGACATACTTTACTCAAAGAACAAATAATAAATACAAAAACTTTTCATTATGAGCATATTAGATAGCCGCACATAAATTCCGATTCTACTCAGAGTCTCTCCATCAAAACTGACGCTCAATATTATCCGATCAAGCAGTCTCAGCTCAAGTGATCCACTCGGGATAAAACTGATCTCGCAGTCGTTGGAAGATTTGCCTTTTATCACACCTCCGCGCAAACCTTGGCCTAACCGCCATTTCTCTCCGCTGTCGAGTTGTCACTCAGCGTGACATTGTTGCGCGTCAGTCGTCGCTCATTCAAAAGAAAAACAGACTATCACAGAATAGACATTATCTTAGGGGTATCTCGACTGTCGTCTGCACATCATCAACAAAAACAGCTCAGCTGAGAGCAGCGGAACGTCGTCGTCGTCGCCGTCGTCGTCGTCGTCTCATGAGCTGTCACTAATACGGTAACTGCTCCAATTTAAGTTAGAATCTCAGCAGCATCTCGTCTGGGGAAGTGAGCAACGCTGCTGGTGCTGCTGCTATTGCTATTGCTATTGCTATTGCTCTCCATAGATTAGCGGGCGAGCGCGAGTTGAGCTCAGGAGATTGCTAAAGATATAATACAAATGCACAAATCTATATGGCCCGTCCGATAAGAGATTCTTATATATTTGTTCACTCAGTCTCGGTGCGAACGGCGACTGTGAAAGTGGAAGCGCGGCAGCCCAAAATCCAAATCGAAGCCAAACCGAATCAAGAGGCCAATTCAGGCAAAAGTTTGACAAATATTAAAATATCAAGTATACGCAATGTAGGCAAATGAAGTGTGAAGTGAGTGCAGAAGTCAAGCTGAAATAAACCTTGTAAAAATGCAAAATAATAGTTAAATTATTTAAATTGAGTAAACAGATAAATACAACTAAAAAACCTTGAAAATAATAAAAAATTAAATTTAAATAAAACCAGCACAAATATTTTACAGTGTAACAAAATGTAACAACTTAAAAAGAAAACAGCAAAGTTAAAATATATACTTCAATATATATATATATACAAATATATAAAAAGGAAAAAATACCGAAGCAACAACAACAACAACAATTTCGACTTTTGTGCGCCGTTTATGAACACAAATTTCAATTGGATTTAATCAAAATCATAAGAAAACTCTGCCACAGATCCAAACACTCAAAGCACACGCACACACAGACAGTCATTAAGTTGTGTGTGTACTAGTATACCTGTGTGTAGGTGTGAGTCTCTCTCTCGCTGTCTGTGTGTGTCCCAGTGTCGTCTGACCGAGAAACTAAGACGCTGCGTCGCTGCATTTTATTGAAGCGAACTTCAAACAGCCAAACACATAAGTAAAACTTTGCACCAGTGAGTGTGTGTATGTGGGTGTGTGTGTGTGTATCGGAAAGTAACTGAAAGTATCTTCAAAATGGTCAAAATGGCCAGCGAGGAGACGGTCACCGAGCCATCAAACGCCGAAAAAGTCGAATTGTCGCACTTTGGTGAATTCTGCCAGCGTCGCGGCATTAATCCCAATTTGATAATGCTCAAGATAACGCTCTTTGTCATGTATGGAGGTGAGTACGCATATAGAGATACCGAATATAGATACGGCTACAAATATATGCTGATAGATAAAAAGATAAAGAGCCAATGCCATTAAAAAGTAATTATAGAGGGGAAGGAAGCGGACTCTGATGAATTTCGAGCTAAACGAAACGTGACGTCCAATCAACGTCTTGTCAATGTTGTGCTGGGCGGCAGGTGTCTGTCTTTCGTTTTTAACCTGTTCGTACCTGTTTGCTGATAAGACCAGTAAAGTGACAGCTTGAGCAATTATGATAATTAAATAATTATGTTAAATATGCCAGCAAAGATTTGATGCGGATTAACTTTTTAATTCTTGTTTGTCATTAGGTTAGACAAATAAACAGAGATAAATTTCAAACAGATTGCAGATGAATTTATCTGGGCGAGAATTCTTTATTTTTCTGGGGATTTGATAATAGTTTCTAGCTATGAATTCCTGGAAATTTTGAATTTTATTTTGCATAACAAATAACATAGAAATTTAATAAAAATTAAAATAATATTAATTTTGATAGAAATTTAATGTATGATAAATATTCTTCAAAAAATATTTCATAATCCAAAAAAAAAAAAAAAAAAAAAAAAAAAAAAAAAAAAAGAAAAAAAGAAGAACATACTTGAGGAATTCACAAAATTATAAATATTAGATTTTTGGGACTATACTGATTAAAATGACAAGTTAGACAACTTGAAAAGCCTGAAAAGCCTTAAACTACTGTTAATTAAGCGTATATACACGTCTTGCCTCTAACTCAAAGTTTTCTTCTTACCATCATTCCAATTTAATAATGATTCTACTTATTTATCTTCTTCATGCAATTTGCAATACAATACGAATTTGTATCAAACAGGAGTAGTTCGAACTGCCTCATTCGATTTATGAAACAAGAATATGATACAGAATTATTATACAGAATCGAATCAGAGCTCATTGCAAAATGTTGCAGATTCAAGTGAGAATATGCTTAGTTATTAAATTGGGGAATTGAGGCGTTAGTATAGCAGTTCAGAGCCTTTGTTAAATATATGCACATATATACAGTTTCCAGCCTACACCCCATAGAGAGAGAGACAAATATGAAATATGGCTGCAAAAAATGCTCCAATAAAGTGTCCCATTGAAATAGCAGTGGAACAAACACTCATGTGCAGTGCCAATATAACAAGCTTTGTTGGCTTAGACAAAAATATCGAATCAGCAATTTGTTTGATTATCGCAAATATGTGACACGAGCACACAAGAGGCACGAGCCGTGTGTCGGCTGGGCGTCATTCGTGCCAGCTGCGCATTTGGGACGCGCCAGGATGTGAATGTGGACGGGATGTGAGGGCCATAAACGAGTTGGCTATTTAATCAGACACAATTTACAAAGCCACTGCCAAAGCCGGAAACGGAGCACAGAGATGCAGAGCAGTGCACGACAAACAGTGGTCGGCTTAACTGCGGACATGGAAGGGCACGAGCTGACGCTCGCCGGCTTCATTTGCAATTAGTTAATCCATTAATGGATTTATTTAATGTGCAGGCGAAAGCGGCGACTAGTACGCATTAAGAGTTGTATTAAGCTTATTTTACATGTAAGCTGTTAAATAAATAATAATATATTGTATGTGTGCTGGGCACAATCGTACGCAGAGCTCGAGAGGGCGAAGCCAATACGCATAATAATTGGCTTGAAGATAAATAGAAACAAGATTAAAATCCAAATTGATTTCAAATTGAAGTTGAACATTTAAATTGAAATGGAAATTTAGTTAAATCGAGATGTCAGCTACAATTGAAGTTGAATTAAAATAAAATTTTAAAAAATTAAATTTATATATGTAACACAGTGAAAAATAAAATGAAATGAAATTGAAACTAAAATATAAACATGTATTTAAATGGAAAAGTATGAGATTAAATTATAATGTAAATCAAATAAATACCTGAGCAAATTAATCAAAATAAAACGGAAAAGTTATAATTATTATGTCAGAAAAAACAAGAAATAAATAAAGTAAAAATGAATATTAGAAAAATGATAATAATAATGATAATAATAATAAAAGTGAACATTAAAATAAAAATACATATTAAAACTAACAATTAAATTTTTAGTTAGACTAGAAATACATATAAAAATAAAAGGAAACGTAATACAAATTTTAAAAAAATAGGAATTTGAAATTATATTTTAATTTGATTTTAAATGGAAATTAACGCAAAAAATGTAAATTGAATATAAAATGGAACTTTAAAGCAAAATAGAAATAAAAAAATAAAGTAAAATATAATCTACAATAGAAATTATAATTTAAATGGATATCAAATAAATTAAAATTTAAAATTAATTGAAAATTAATTGATGACTAAAAATAAATTTAAAATTAAAAAAAAATAAATTTTAAATTTTAATTTTAATTTTAATTGAATGAGCCTCCTTTTAGCCAAGGAGCAAGATCAATTGACTTGCGATTATGTATTTGACTTTGACATTCGCTCAAACATTGTTCCACGCATACGCTCCCATTCGAATGAGGAACAGAGTATACTTAATATAAACTAGGCACATTCTTCTGCAGCAGAGATTCGCTTAGTCGAATACAAAATACAAACAGCGAGTTAGCTGGCAGTGAATCTTGGAATTCATTATCACATGAATATGCCCTGGCTATACCCGATGTCGTTCGCGATCTTCGCAAATGCTGACTAGCATATAGAACTGGAACTGCAAATATAGGCCGTGGTCGGAAGTTATCAATTAGGCACAAAATGAGTTACACACTTCGTATAAATTTAGTTACACAAACACACTGAGATGGCTCTTGCTTGCTTTTCCTTTTGATAAACTGCACACAGCTTTTCACAGTATGAGGCAATTAAGACACAGCCACATACACATACACATACACATACATATATGTGTGTGTCTCTGTATGCATGTATACATCTGACTGTCAAATATGCATGAATTCGTTCAGCTTTTGTAAATAAATCTAAGCTTAGTTTTATTTGCCTTGTTGTTGCTCTTGTTGCTGTTGCTTTGGCTGCTGCTGCGACTGCTTCTGCTATATACATATATATGTCTCTTAAACTTAAATCAAGTCAAATCATCTGACCGTGCGCCGTTTTTCGCTGCCAGCGGTCAATGACAAAAACATTTTGCGATCATTTCGCTGCCCCTTCGCTCTGCTCCTACACTTTTCCTCTTTGTTATTATTTTATTATTATTATTATTATTATTTTGTCTGTTTCTAATAAGGCGACCTCTGTTTGGCCACTGGTCGTAAGTTTTATTTGTTCATATCATTAAAGTCGAATTGTCGCAAATATTAGTATTAATGTGTTTTTTATTCGCTTTGATACTCACGCCTTTGTCCACACATTTAGTTGACAGCCGGTTAACATTTTCTGCTTCTAATACATACTACTCTATATTTAAGTGTTGACTGGGTTTTTTTTCAATTGTCACTTTCTCGAAGTTCTATGGCTTTATAATGCCATAAAGGAAAAGTGAGTGGTATTACTTATCTCTACTCCAAGTTAACTTCTATTGCCGAGCTATAAGTTTAGTTAAATTGTAGCCAGCTGCATTGTTTTATCTCTATGCTTAAGTTATAAAATAACTATATATATATAATATAAAAAAAATTAAATAGAAGACTATTTGTCTAACCTTTAGAGCATATATCCTTATGCAATATATAAACTGAATATCTGTATATTTGTATTTTTAAATTGAAGTACTATTTTTAAATTTCTGCACAATGTTAATATGAGTTAATACAAAAGCTGAATTCGTTTAAAATATGCATATCAAAAATAAAAACTTTTGTTTCATACTTTGTTTTTATACTTGTCTAACTTCATTTATATCACTCAAATATTCGCTTTTATTTTTTAGCCACTTCATCCTTGTTGCCATATTTAACTATTCATATGCAATCAATTGGTTTGACGGTGGAAGAAATTGCGATTATCTATTTGGCATTGCCGTTCACAACTTTTCTCAGTCCGCCAATAACAGGTGAGTGAGCAAACCGAAATGAAGGCAATTGACTGAAATTGCATATGAAATCGAAACAAATAAAAGGAAATATCAAATATACATTGGATATTACATTTCAATTTACCATGATATTCATAAAAACATGCATGCAAATCATTTGAATTAAATACGAATTAAAAAATAAATTTATATATTTATATATTTTATTTAAATTATTTTTGGTATATATATTTAATAAACACAGCCAGTCACAAATATAAATTTAATGTTAACTTTAAATCTAAAATTTCATAACATACCTGAAGGAGTCGCTAGAACATTTAATTCATTTTTGGTTGCTCAGTTTAGTATTTAATTAAAACTTATGCAGTTTATTAATCAAGTCAAGATCTCATCTCGTAATGCTGCTTAACTTACATTTACTTCGAGCAGTTTCTTTCATCTCAGTCTGTAGGTAAATGTGAGCAACTTTGTCAATGGTGAGGGCCATCTTCTAGTCAACATACTTATTTGATAAAGCTTGCCCACTTTATGCAACACTTTGCCAAGCCACAGAGGCAGCTGCACATACGCAGACACACACACACACACTCACATACATACATGCATGCAGACACAAATCTCATTCATCTAGAGTTTGTAACTTGGCATTCACTTCTCTACTTTTCTCTGTCGCCGTGCAGGTTTTCTCGTTGACAAATTTGGCAAATACAAACCAGTCGTTGTGATGAGTCTACTGCTGAATGCAATTTTCCATCACTCCCTGCTCTTCATACCCCAGCAGGAGATACCCGGTGTGGTGCCATCGGCGTTTGTAATACGCCATCCGGACAGCGGAGACATTGAGGTAAGCATGCATTTCAATAACGCAAGGAGCAGCGCATCAGTCTGGCGTGCACATACCCTAGGTCTTGTGCTGTTGGAGTGAATGACTAGAGGATAATACCCTACATATGTGTGCCTGATCAACAGGTATCCTGATTCCTATCTATAGCACTACACTTATAGAGTGTGCTTGACTAACAGATATCCTGAATGAACATATATACCTATTATCTGATTATATATTAGATTCTATAATATCTTAGATTCAAATATCGATTTTTACCATTGAAGTATTCTATAGAAACGATATACATAATGTTATATAAATCACATATTATGCCCTCTTTTACTACTGCCTGTTACATACAGAAAAAGAAATCCCATTATGGGCTCCCTATCCGTTCTCAATCGGCTCTACAGGGTATAGGAACTACAAAACTCTGTCAAGTTTGTCTGGCTGAAATTTTCCCTTTAATTAGATTAATTGCTCGATTCGTAATGGATAAACCTCCTCTCCAAATACCCAAATACCCAAATTGAATCAGAGGAAGAAGGCACAGCCATCTGTCGACTCTATATGCTCCCAGAGTTTGCTTTAAATTCTTAAGAGTAACGCATGTCGATGTTTTGGTTAAGTACAAAATTAATGCAGCCGCATTGCCAGGGCGTGTGGGTGTGAGTAAGGGCGTCTGTCTTTGTGTGTGTGTGTGTGTGTGTGTATTTGGCTTTTAGCTAGAGTGCAATCTGGTTATACATTAGCCAACACTCTCACAGCAACACACCCACACACACACAAACACTCACACGGACACCTCCCTGTTACTTGCTGTGGCATACAAAGCTATTTCCAGGCAGCTGTTTCACAGTAGATTTAATGCGCTTACCTTATGAAACGTTGTTGTTACTGTCATTGTTATTGTTGTTGTTGCACCTGCAATTATGACTGTGACAATAGTTTGGCCAAAGCTAAGTAGTTGACATTGGCAAACTGCGTTAGTTGACTGAAAAGTGGCACAGAATTTCAGCCCGTCCAACTCGGACGTCTGCCCTTCGTTTCTGAGAAGGAAGCGACAAAATGAAACGAATAGGGAAAGACTGAGGGCCTGAGGAAACAAGTAAATAATGAAATATAGTGCGAATAAACTTTGTGTGATTCAACAAGTTAATTTATATTTTTAATATTTTTAATTAATTATGAATTAATTAACTACCCCTTGAAATTCCTACAATTGCTATAATCTCTTCACATACACATTTTCCCATTTTAAATGGGCTCTGTTAAAATGTATATAACTGAACGAAGGAAGCGTGGCAGAGTATATATAGTGTATATATTCTTGATCAGGACGACGAGCTGTGTTGATTCAGCTCCATCTTTTCCGTATGCATATCCCGATATTATCTATAACATAATTATGTTAACATAGTGGTAACAGATCTATGTTACTGTTGTTGCTGCTTCTTAGCTTCTAATCAAAATATATTTCTTTCCGAAAATACTGACATGACATGCACCATACAAATATAAATTTAAAAAATTTTTTTATTATGGTATACAAGATATCAATGCAACTTGTCTTTTTTTCTCCCTTGATGATCCTCTTCAAAGTTCTGCTCTTACTTGAAAGGAATCAGCTTTTAATTACTTGAGTTTGTATTGTCCTTAAATACAGTTTGGAACATTTTGTAACTGTAACACAATACAAAGCAGTTAGCTGCAGCTTAGGCATTAAAGCGGAGAAATATACTCAAGAATTCTTTTTGCTCTCATTTTCCTTTTCCGACAGCTTTTATTCAACTAAAACCCGATTTTCGATTTTTTAACTTGACAATGTAAATGGAATATTAAATGTGGAATATAAAATAGTATATTTACCTTTTCTTAAAAAGAAACTGCTGCAAAAAAGGCTACAAATCGTTCTGATATATTCATGAATATATTCACCACACGAAAGAAGTGCTCAAAAGGAAACCCCATAAAACTTACTCTACACTTGAATTTAGATTAAAATTCGGCAAATATAAAATACATTTTGGTTTTATTCTTGATTAACAAATTCATTCAACGGAAAACCATTAAAGAGCTGTTCCCGCAATTGATTCATTGCAATTGAAAGTATTTCATTATGCTCTATTTATTTTTATCGATTTTCAATGGGTACCTACTATGACGGGGTCTATTTAATATTGCCTTGGGAATGTTTTACTTAGTCTCGAATTGCTGCAACGGACACGTATTCAATTGTGGCGAACGCATTTCGTGTCTGTGTCTGCCTCCTCGCCGGTCGACGGTCTACACTGAATGTCTATATTTTTACTATTTTTGCGAGCACAAGTGAAGACGCAGCGAGACAGCCGTGCGTTAGCAGAGGAGCATAAGAGCCCGGCATTTATTTGTGGCGCCACCATAACGCTGTCACAATCAATACAGACTTAAACACTAAGGCACACGCCCACATGGAGCTATAAAACGCACACAAAGCTAACAAGTGACTTTATAAGTGTGTCTCTCTCTGGTTGTGTGAGTGCGTGTGCGTGTGTGCAGAGACACCAAATGCGAGAGATAGTTAGAGAGAGAGAGAGAGAGAGAGTGCGTAGCTGGCATCCACTTGCTACACATTGCTGGTCGCCCATCAGCCAGGCTCACGTTGACGCGCACACAAGTGCAGAGCTGTACGTATTACGCATACGCACGGTGTGCCGCGCCGTCTGTACCAGATGCTGCATCTGTTTGCATTGCATAGTATTTGGCTTGGCCCGGTTTATGTTTAAGGCCCTGCATGCGCATAAATTTCATGTCATGTCGATTCATTGATTGTGGCAAATAACTGTCTGCCCGTCCAACCTATTGGACCTTGTGAATGCTAATACTCGACATCCCATCCCATTTCATCCGCTTCGTAACGAATAAAATTTGTTGCCCAGCAAATTCCGTTTTATGTTTTTTGTCGTTGTTGTTGTTGTTGTTGTTGCTGCTGCTATTGCCGTATTTTATGCATTGTGGACAGTTTGGGTTATTGCTGCTTTCTTTCATTATTGCTTTTGCAATTTCGGCTGCTGTTGTTGTCATTGGTTTAATAAAATATTAAGTACTGAATTGTCTCCCATATGAACAGCTAAGCAAAGCAAGCCAAAGCACAATTTGTGTTGCAAATATTTATTGAAAGCGAGCTGAGCAAATAAAATGCTGAATAGAGCACTCTGGCTCCGGTTTCGAATTGCAAATGGAAACACTTAACAATAACAAAAATTTCAAGAATATTATTCATTGGCTTAAATAACATTAAGCAACAAGGTTTTTCACAGAGCAAAAGCAAAGATTTCTTTTTGAAAGGAACTTTTACGTTAAAGTTGTCGAAAAGAAAAAAAAAAAAAAAAAGTTCCACAAGAGCATAAACATTATTATTAAAAGTGCTTTAGGTATGATTTAATTGATGGCAAAACTAATTTTTTCTATGTGCATAAAAATATATAAAATTTGATAAAAATAATGGTAGGAAAATATGTGTATGAGCAAAAAATCATCATTTTTTTCTCGATAAATTTGCGCTATTTTTTTTTTTTTTTTTAGCACATCCCGCATGTATTCATTTTACCAATAAATGGCTTAATTTAATTGATTTGACATGACGATTTAATAAGATCAAATGGTGTGTGTAAATATTACTGGTTTAGTGTCTAATTAAGCATTATTAAATCACTAAAAAAATTACAAATATTTGGAATTAAATAAACATATATATATACATATCATTTTTATATTTTATCACAGATTTATTATTATTTTTATTAAAAAAAATAATATAGAAAAATATAAATGAATTTCATATACTGCCGACAAAAAAAATTCAATTTTGTTGAACAGTGTGAATCCATGGCAGTTGATTTGCAACATTTTCGAACGTTAAAATATTCTGTGCATATTAAAAGAGGCTCGGAAAAAATAGTAATTATACTATCAGAATAAGTAAACGAGCCCAAAATGGGTTAACACGCATGGGTAGGCTTTAACAGCCAAATCTCGAGGCCAATAAAAACGAGAGCAGCCTTTGTTAAGTTTTTATATACATGTGATATATGTAATACATAAGCCTAAAGCATATTTCGGTTTATTAGCCTTTTGCATGCTCTTCCAGCTCAAATTAATTTCGTTTTCTTGATATTTTTCTGCGCTGCAGGAAAATTAATAAATATTGTTAATCAGCTTTGGAGCTCTTAGCTGAGGCCTCAGAACATCCAATTTGTTATGCAGGTCTACCCATGTCATATTCCGTATAACATATATGCACTCACACATACACACACACATATGTTTGCATAAGGGCAGGCACCCACACGAAAGTTAAATATCTCGTTTTTCAGAGGTAGAGCCTTCAATTTTGGTTAGTGCCCACATTTAAATGCCAAATGCGGTCGCAACTTATTCATGTGTGAATTTTACATTGTGTGGAGGAGAAAGCATTAAGTGCGCAGCTTGCGGCATTCGTAGTTGTCTGCTACCGCGCGCGTGTGTGTGTGTGTGTGTATGTGTGTGGGTGGGTGTGAGTGTAAATATGTTGAAACGGAAGTTTAAACATTCCCAGAGGCAGCCGGCAGCTACGTACAGCCCATACAGGATAACTTATAGTCGCGCCCATTTAGCAGATTGCCTATGAATGACTTGCACAAAACTTTGACTGTAACAATTAAGAATGATTTTGTGGGAGTTGCGCTTAACTAAGAGCTACTCGAAATGACAAGCAGGTGTGCCGCCTGGCAACCCACTTACTTATGCATATATCAAATTTGGTAACTCTAGTCTCTAGCAAGCTGAGGAGCAGACTTACCTGCCTAGAGTTATGTAACTTTGCTATCAGTTTCTAATTAAACGCGAGCATTTTAATTGTACTTACTAAAAGTTAGGCTGCGATCAATTTCACAATTGACAATCTTGCAAGCTGTGAGGTACAAGAAGTTGCAGAGGAGAAGTTCAAAATAATAAAAAAATAAAATAATAATAAAATGATAAAATTTGTAAATGAATATTTCATGTTTAACTTTGTTTTGAAACAGTTTTCTATGAGAACATAATAAATTAATAGCAAAATAAAAAAAAAATACTAACAAATAGTTGATTTACTTAAATAAATTACACATTCCGAAAAAAGTTTATTATTTTATTAAATATTGAATTTTACATCAATGCAAAAAGTCACTATATTTAAGTAAAAGCTTATTTATAAATATGATTTAAAATATATGCAATATTTGAATACCTTTGACCCATTTAGCAATTTAAATTGAGACTCCATTTTTGAATAGTTCAATATTATTTGCAAAACTAAGCTTAAGTACTCTTCCCATTGAGCAGTCAAAGAAATGCAAATATGAAAATGGAATATGACAGCATCCAGGGGCTCTCCACTGATAACAAGCAACGAAATATATTAGTGGCATCTAAGAACCAACTACAAAACTACTAACAAACAGCAATACAGAATGCCAGAGAGCGGGCAGAGAGACAGACAGACAGAAAGAGAGAGGAAGAGGAAGATCTGAACAAGTTCTAAACAGAGACAGAGACAGTGCCCAAAAAAAAAAAAAAAAAAAAAAGAATCCACTTATGTACATAGAAGTGCACGTCAGCTACACATGCGTGTGTGTGTGTGTGTGTGTGTGTGAATGTAACTGTGTGTGTTTGTGTGTATCACGTACATTTATCTTGATGTCGTTTTGCAGCACTTAAACTACACTAGCAACACACGTACATCTCACACACACACATACACACACACTCAGGCACACAGACAGCTGAGCTGCAATACTGTATGTATTACAGCCCCGTTGTCGTTAGTCGTAATGAAACGCAATGGACCTGCGTGTTAAGGGCCTCGTTGTGGTCCTCGTTGTGGACCCGTGCCAGTCGCACGCATTGCCTTAAATGCGAATTTTGCGCAAAGTATCCTTAACTTTAAGATACGCACACTTGAAACACTCTCGCATTCGTCATTTGGACACTTGGCCACACACTCACGCACTCACGCACACACGCACACACACAGAATAATAGGCAGCGCTGTGCATGGGATTCGTATTTATGACGTGCACATAAAGTACCATGAAATGAAGACAATACGTAGTTGCATCAACAATACCTTCGACGTTATCGTAAGCACAGAAAATTCTCAGCTATGACCCAGATATTTCGTAAATTCACGTCCATTAACTGGCTTTGTTTCTAGTTCGTTCTCCAAGGCTCAGAGATGGGAGATTCTTAAGCCATATCGAAAAGCGGATGTTCAGCTATTTTGAAGGGAAAATTTGGCCATGAACTCAAAGGAAAAGTGGCTTGTGCCTGTGAAGAACTACACAATATTTTCATAATATCTAAAATACTCATTTGAAATACGTAAAAATTTCATTTTAGATTGTAGCTTGTAGAATTTATTAGCTTCAATCATTCACAGTTGAGCATCGATAACACTCAAAAATTATAAAATAAACTTATCTCTTATCTCTTATGTGTTGTCCTGTTGAGATTCTTGGTATCTCTTTATGAGATGCAAAGCTGTTTCGCAATGAAAATGCATAGGTATTTCTATAATATCGCCAAACCAATATAATTTAAAAGAATAAATTATTTAAATTATTATCCGAAATAATATTAAATAATAGTAGAACTAGTTGATTTGCCTAGAGACTTCATGTTGAGGGATTACAAATGTATCATCTCATTAAAATAACTTGAATGTAAAACGAATTTGATTACTATAAATACCATAAGAAATAAATTCTATCGGCTTATCGCCCTTTGGCCCCGTGATACATGCAAACGATTCCGAAATAAACAAATAAATAAATAAACACATGCAAGGCAAGATTAACTTAATCAATGCTTATTGTAAAATGTAATTTGTTGGCTGCATTGAATGACGAGCTTACTTAACAGTGTTCAGGCTTAAACATCCAATTATAACAAAGTGTGCATAGTTGCTCTTCATGGACTCCCCGCTCGAGTCTGCAACACTTTCAAAGTGCCATGAAAGGCTTTAAAGCCGATTGCATCTGTGCCAACATTATGCTGGTAGTTGCTCATGCTGTTGCTGTTGCTGTTGCTGTTGGCTCTGCTTTTGCTTTGCGGCGTGCTATACAATTATGCAGGAAAGGACAAGTCTGGTTTGCCGTTTGGTAAACATTTATATGGATTCGTTGTTCGTGGGCAAAAACAGAAATTACCATTTTATTATTGCAGGCATTGCCAAAGCGTCGTCTCTACGTGGATGATGCTGCTGCTGCTGCTGCTGCTGCTGCTGTCGGTGCTGCTGCTGTCTCTCATGCTCCAGTTATTGAATTCGCATTGAAATTAGTAATGTATATATGCATGGACACGAACTATTTCAGCACGACAAGCCCAATCACAACAGACAGCAAGCACTCTGCCTGTAAAAGGCAGATAAAATGTACAAATAAATATATATGTATATATAGTATGTGTATATATTTTCTGTTTTATGATTTAATACAATCGGGTACTCAAGGTGAACTTTCTACAATAACTGTTCCATCTACATAGTTGAGATGGTCTTGTCCCCGTCCGAGCAGTCCATCAGAGTATTGTCAGCATCCTCGAAATTGCCGTCACTGGAGTTTTCCTCGAATTTTCCATTTATGTCCGTCTCGAGATATTCATTGACTTGAACTTTAACCTTGTCCTCGTCCACCTTATCGCTCGTGGTGTAGCCCTTATTCACTTCAACTTTGATATCGTACTCATTATTCTCGTTGGCTGAGTCATACTGTGAACTTCCCTCCGGCTCCGAATCGGTCTGGTCATTATCTGATACCAAGACGCCAGCGACATAGAAATGATCTTCCAGCATCGTTTTCCACTCATCCAAATAGGTATTGAAGTCGCGGGACTCGAAGCGAGCTGTACTCCGGATAAACCACAAGATGTCGGTGCCGGACAGCGATTCATAGCTGCCGTTGGGCCCAAAGTCGTGCGGAGCACCCGATACATCGTATATGATGCCCTGCAGTGCAATTAAATATCGGCGCTTGGGATTCTGCGAATCGTACTGCTCCAGTTTCTTCTTGGTCATTTTAAGATTTTGTAGAGGCGCCGGAATTTTGACGTGTCCCTCCTTCTCATAGTCCTCGTCATCGTAGGTCGGATAGTCCCGTCGCACATGCATGTAGGCCATGTAGCCCACGATGCACGTCAAAGCCAAAATGCCCAGTGGCGAGCTGAGCGCATCCCGTAACTGATCGCTCCATGTAGTGCTCGGAAGCGAAGACATCTTAGTTAATGTTGTTTTTCTTATTTTTTTTTTTTTTAATATTTTTGTATTCCCCTAGCTGAGCGCTAGATTAGTGGCTGTCAGTGACTACTTTGATTCACGTGTGTTGCAAATGACATTTTCAAATAGTGCTTTAAACAGAAATATACTAGATGGGTATTTTCTAAAAATCCTCTAAAAAGTATTAATGCGTTATATGCAAATGCGCATTTTATTTTGTATTGAATTAAAAATATTTACATATATATATATATATATATATATATATATATATATATATAATATTAATGCAAATATATGTACATATCTTTATATTCCTATATAATCAAGTTCTCTATATCATGTTAAAATAATTTTGCTCATTAGAAGAGCAAAGTCTAATTTGAGAGTCTTGCACAACTCCTAGGCGAGCCGTAAAATATAATGATTCGCTGCAAGTTGGAATCCTTTAATCGACTGGCAGATGCCGTCTACTTTGCTGCAAGTTCACATTACAACATCTGCAGTATTTTGTTTTCATGCTTCAAGCAGTCGACTAGCTGATGCCCTGTGAACAAATTCGAGCAAGCAATGCAGCATTTCATTAGAATTTGAGAGCCTCTAGCTAATAGAAAATGACAAAACTAGAAATAATGGAATGAATGAATTTAATTATTTAAGCATAACTGTGAAATGGTTTTGGCATTTCAAAGATTCAACTAGGCTTTGTATAGAAAAGAAGTGAACATTGACTTGACTCGCCTCAAGCGGAATCAAGCATACCCTTTGTACTCATTTAATGCGCACAGGGTGTTCAAGGGAAATTTGAAAACTTGTGCCGCAGCATAATTAATAAAGTAAGTTTAACTTTTTACTGCTTTTAATCTCTCTTTGCAGGTCTGGTGGTCGCCTTGCCCCAGCCGAGAGTGCCCCGAAGAGCCCGAGTTGGACTTGGCTGTGCACCAATGCGTCGACTATTGTCTAATGCAGGAGCAAAAGAATCCAGAACTTTATACCGACTTGGGGGAGCACGGCAAGACCACAGCAAGGACAACATCGACGACATCGTCAACGACGACGACGACGACGACGACGATGAGGGCAATGCCCACTCCAAGTGCAGCAGATACACCAGAGTCAACTGTATTGACCACAACAACAACAACAACAACAACAACATCGACAACATCTTCGCCAGCATCATCGTTACCAGCATTATTTGCAACGCAAACGAGAAGCAGATATCACGACGCACTAAATATGCCATCGACCATGTTTCCGCCTGCTTTGTCCCTGCAGCTGCAGCAGTCAACAGCATCAGCAGCATCAGGAGCTGCATCAGGAGCTGCATCATCGCCATCAGCTGCTGAATTGCCAGCGATGTCCATGCAGGGTTTGAATCGTAAGTGTCACTTCTACATGATGATCCCAGATACTATTGACCATCTTCCATCTTGTGTTCAGCATCGGCCCCGCCCCTTTGCCCTCCCTCCAGAATCATTACTCTGCCACAAGCTGCTTGTTAGCCGTTAGTTTTCTTGTCAGCGCAAACACCAGACGACCTGGCTCCTTGACTCTTTGTCCGTGTCTTGTTAGTTTTTCTAGTTTAATAGGTTTGTTTTTGCCATCGTCGCTGAGTTGCGCATCAAAAAAAAAAAAAATAAAATAAAATGTGTGACAAATATCCAAGAACGAGTTGAAGCTTGACTTCTCATTGCTTAACGGAAAATACATAAAATGCTTTTTATAAAATGTCAACTATGCTTTTTAGAGCTGTCGCTTGCTTTTATGTCCCACTGCATAGAGAGCTGCTTTAGCTTTAATAATATCTATGATAAATTTAAGGAGATATTTCTTTTATCTTGTTCAGCATTAAAATTGTATTTAATTCCGTTGTTTGATTTCTTATTCTGCAAGTAGAAGATATGAAATAAAAACTATAGCAATATATAATCAAATCTTTATATTTAATACATTAGTTAATTTATACATGTATGTGAAGCGTATTTAACATTCGACAGAATGTTTTTTGGTTTTTTCATCCTTTCGTTGACAAGCCATAAATTTCATTATTTACTATCTATAAAAGCTTTCATGTGGCTACACTGAACAGATAAAGATATCAGAGCTTCGCTACATGCCCAAACGAAAATCTATAAATCTTGAGCTTATATTAATTATAGCCATAACCATATATAACACGATACACGCAAAATATAGCAGTATATATAATATACGCTTATATATGTATGTACAATTCTACCTATATGTATGTATATATGGGCAGATTAAGCTATGCAAAATATTTGCTCAACTCCAACTCGAAATCCAAATTGACTAAGTGCGGATTTTCATTGCAATCTGTACATACTTAAGCTCTATTCACACACATTTACACACACACACATGCTTAACGCGCTGGTGCCCTTCAGTTTCCACAGGCAGCTCAGGCACTGCTGACGGCAAATCAGAGCCGAGCATCAGCTGGGTGCACTCGGAGAATGCGGATGAGACATACTTTATGCTGCAAATGCATCCCGATTTGGCCGACCCCACCGAGCAGCTGGGCATGGAGATTGAGCAGGATGACAACGAGACGGTCACCGACATTAGACAGCGATTTGGCGAGGACAGGCTGGTGAAAATGCAAATCAATCTCACTGACATGGATGACCTGGATTTGCGCTGTGGCGGCCTGGTGAGGCGCACCAACATGTCCTATGTGAACTCCGGCGCCGTTCGCTGCATGATGCAGCGTTGCACGTTTACGCTAAATGCTCCAGAAATATGCCCACCTGATTACAAAGAAACGGACGATACAATATTCTGGATATACTTTTTATTACGGTATGTTCGAGTCGCATTCTATTTGATATATTTAGGCTTGACATAGAGAGAGAGTCGAAATTAGATTTATCTACTTAATAAATACTTGAAGCTTCGCGTTCGACAGCTGTGAGAGACTTCATTACTTTCCGGTATGCTGTAATTCTCATGAATCTCCAATTAGTTTAGATAATATTCGGTTAATTGTTTATTTACTTGACAACTTTTAGGAATTAAGTGTTTGCTGTGTTAGCCAACACTTTAAAAGTTTTTAACAGCTGTTAGGAATAGTACTGGAAAATACAGCTCGATAACAGAGAAACAATAAGATTTAGCGATAACCCTATTTAGAACGAATATTAATATTAATATATTTTTTATTAATTTTCTGTTAGCAAACTGGAAATTTAACTTACTTCCATTCACATCAGCAGTTATTCGCATAGCTAGAGTATTTCCTAGTCGAGTACTATCGCACTTTATTTACAAAAGCAAAGAAAAACTGTGTGAAAATTCTGGCTAGGATTACACCATGGCACGCAGGCAGTTTATAGACTTGAACAGAAATTAATTACGTGTTCTCTTTCAGCTTTTTAGCCACGACCATGCTGTCAGCCGGCGTTACGATAATGGATCCCATTGCACTCACAATGATAGAGAAGTTCGGCGGGGACTTTGGGCGCGAACGCTTGTTTTCCAGCATTGGCATGGCAATCTTTTCGCCCATCACGGGAATTATGATTGACTACTCGTCGCGGGGCCTGGGCTATACGGACTATTCGGCTGCGTTCTATACGTACGATGTGCTGCTGGTGATATCGACAATGTCCGTGTTAATGATGCCGCTGGGCGAGAAGCTGCCGGCGGATAATGTATTTCGGGATTTATGGAATCTATTGAAAATGCCGCACGTGATTGCATTCATAATATTTCTGTTTGTGCTCGGAAATTTCTGGGGCTTTATCGAAAGCTTTCTATTCTTGTATCTCAAGGAGCTGGGCGCTCCCAATTACTTGTTAGGTAAGCGGCTCCAGCTGCTGTTCCAGCGCTATGGCTAATGGCTCATACATTACCCCCGTCCATTCCACAGGCATTACAATTACTGTGGGCACTGTGAGCAGCATACCATTCCTGTATGGAGCCGAGAAAATCACACGCATATTTGGTCACGTTAATTTGATTATCATTGCGTTCTTTTCGCACGCCGGACGCCTGGTGGGCTATTCCTTTATCGAGTGAGTAGAATGGAATGGAGTGGAGTGGAGTGAAGTCGAGGGGGGGTGAGGGGAGTGGAGTGCAGCGTAGACATGTGCGCCTAATCTAATTTTATGGCTACATCGTATTTTTTTTCCATTGCTAGAAACGCCTGGTGGTGCTTTCCATTCGAGGCCATGGAATCGCTCTCCTGCCATCTGATGTGGGTGGCAGCCGCCACCTACTGCTCTCTGCTGGCGCCGAAGACCCTGCTGGCCACCCTGATTGGCGTCCTTGGCATGGCCCACTTCAGCCTGGGTAAGTGCAGCATTGATCTCATCGCTCTGCTAAAACACTCTCTGCAGGCCAATAACTTGTTCACTTGCTCTCTCTCTCTCTCTCTCTCCCTCTCTCGCCTTTTTGCAGGACGCGGCAGTGGCAGCTTTACGGGCGGCCTGCTGATTGGCCAGTTCGGCACTCGGGATGCCTTCCGCTACATGGGCCTGCTGGCTGTCGTTGGCGGCATCGCGTATGGGCTGCTGCATTTGATTTGGTTACGCAAATTCGATCACACCGCCGAGGAGTCGGAGGAGGAGGCCGAAACTGTGGAGGCGGGCGAAACGGAAAAGCTGACCGAGCCGGCGACCAAAGAGCAGGGCACTTCCATGTCGCTGGAGCGCCTAAGCCTGATGATCAAATACAATCAAATTGGCAGCCTGTCATCGCTGCCAAGGGGCTCGCGGGTAAGAGTCAAAGACGACTTAATTGTTCGACAGCGGGCAAAAGTTTTCTAATTGAAATTTGTCGTTGTCGTTGTTGTTGTTGTTGTTATCCGTTGTTATACAGGCGGATATACACGACCATTTGTCGGTGCGTCGGAGCAGCTACAATGTGGAGTCGCTTAGGGGCGTGCCCAAGCATGGGAATATTGGTCACAGCGCATCCAAGGTGGATATATTGCGCTCGGCGCTGGAAATCAATCACAAGTCCTCCAACCATTCGATACTGAGCAAAGCCGATAACAAAACGTCAAATCAATCACTGGGTCGCAATCGTGCCGACAGTGCGCCCAAATTGAATCACAGCAATCTAAAGAATATTTCACAGCCCGCTCTCGAGGGCGTCGTATTAGAGGTGAGCTATCCCACTCCACATTTTCTACTTCTGTTAACAGCTTACATTGTGCGTGTGTGTGCGTGCGTGCCTATGTGTGTGTATGTGTGTGTGTGTCGATGATTGTCCTCAATTGTTTTGACTCGTGCTGTGGGTGGCAGCGCCTTTAGCGCCTCTGGCTCCCGGACTCGAACTTGAGAGTTTTTCAAAAATGTTTAGCAGCTGTTGCGCCAATAACTTTTTAGCATACCCAAACGCTATTGTCCTGCTGCGCTCTTCCTGTCTGCCTGTACGCCAGTGTTCATATATTCCTGTGTATTCCTCTCTCAACCTCTCCTTCCTTTTTAATTTTTTTCCTTTTTTTTTTGCCACCTTGCTGCCAGCCGGATGCTGTGCGCCACTGCATCCGTTTGCCGTTTATCGTTTATTGTTTATTTTTCAGCATTCGTGTGTTTGGCAATTGTTTCCTCTGCTTCTGATGCCGCTCGACTGCGTCTGATTTCTCTTTGTAGCATAGCTAACTTAGCCAGTGGACTGAAAGCTTCATTGAGTTGTTCATTCCTCATTTTTGTTCCTCGCAAACGTACAGCAGCATAAAGTGCTGAATTTTGTTGCCCTGTGTAAGTTAAACGTTCTATCTCTATAGATGTTTTTGGGAATTTGCAAAATAATATCTGTATAGATATTCCAATGTTTAGAGATATTTCAATTACATAATCAAAGCCATGTCTTCAGTACTCATAAAGTAAACAGGATCCAGCCCAGCCTCTATGTTATTGGGGCACTCACTAGACCGGATATTTGGATAGCCGAATATTTTTTGTGACCGTTTAGAAATTTCGAGAGAAATTCTAAGAATTCCAAGAGTTCATTTCTCTTACAAATAACATTTCATTACATGAAAAATAAATATAGCACAGTAGAGCCTGCCTAATGGTAACAAGCGATAAAATACAGGCAAAGTAACATATTTTCTTGCTAAAAATAATTTAAATAATTTAACTATTTAATTTTATAAATTATTTCAAACTTAATTTGACATTAGGTTATATACATTTTATTTAAATTAATTTCTAATAATTTTTTTTTTTTTTAATATATACAGCTATATATTAGCCTTGTATTTCATTTTTTCAATAAGCTGGAAGTTCTAGTAATTCTCAGAAAATTGTATGTGTTCGCTTTATGCAGGCTATGCTGTACTTTAATAGAGAGCACATCCATTTATCTGTATCTATCATCTATTTGCCAACTTACTGAAAGGCAATTGCAATTAGCATATTTTTGTTTATGTTGAGATTCCATAATATTTAATAACAAAACATATAATTTTAATTAGCTCAAATGAAAAATTTATTGATTCGAATGCCCAGCAGACTTATTCAATGCAACTGCGAATGAACTAAATATAATCATTGTATCGGTTTAATTAAAAACTTAATATGATATATGAGACAATCGATGCGGCTATAAATGGATGCGTGCCGCAGTTAATTTCATAATTAATTATCAAAGCTTTCAAGCGGGCTTTTATGACTGCCTAGCAACCATAATTCAATAAATCAAATGTGGTTGCAACAAATGCGCATCCAGCATAGGCGACAGCAACAGCAACAACAGCAGCAACAACAAAAACTAAAACAACAGAAAAAACACCCAAAATAACAACAACAAAAGCAACAAATTAATGAATTTATGAACATGCCAAAGTTTTGCCTTGGCATTTCCCAGGCAGCAAAACAACACTCTGAAGCGGACAGATGGACAGATGGACAGCTGGACAGCTGGGCAAACTGACAAACTGGGCGCAGGAAATAAAAGCTAGCAACCGAAAACAGCAGGGAGCTAAGAGCAATAGCAGCACGAGCAGCACCATCAGCAGCAGCAGCAGCAGCAGCAGCAGGGCGCTGGCATCAGGCATTCGCTTGCAAATTGCAGGCTAGAGAGTCCAAAGGGGCCGAAAAGTTCGTTTTTGGCTTTTTGTGTTTGTGCCAAATAAATTTTCCAAAACCATGGGCGCCATTTGCTATCTGTCTATGTGTGTGCGTGTGTGTGTATATATATATGTGTGTGTGTGTGTGCCTGTGTGTCTGAATTAGTGTGTGACTGCATCTCTATCATAAGTATATAAAACTATACGAAGTCTCTGCTACAACAAATGCCATTCACACACACATACAAAACAGGGCGTGGAATCAACATTTTTCCCGAGCCGCATGAAAAAGTATCCAAGTGGTTTGTTAACTTCAATACCCGCTGTGGATTTATCCGTAATACCCACCTCAATGTTAATGGTAAAGTACATAGCCAAATGGGCCAAAATAAATGCATGCTATAAAAGTTTTCGGGCTAACCAAAAGTTCATACATAAGCACTTACTATATGCTTGCAGAGCGACAAACAGATCGATAATGGGATGTAATAGTGTATATATATATCTATATACTTGTAAATTAATATACATGATTTCGGCATTTAATTTATATTTTGTTTTTGCCATTTGAAATTAATTTTAAATTGCAATTGTTGCTTCTAGTCTGATGCCTGCGGCCTAAAATTAATTCTACGAATTTGATTAGCTACTGAAAATATATGAAATTCAATCGAATTCATTTTCTCTTTGTGCATTTGTGCAAATTTGCATAATGAAATATATTTTTCGCTGAAATTTACCAAATTTTAATTTACTGATCAAGAGATAAGAAGCAGGAGCCAAGCGTCATAGATATTAGCTTAATGCCGCGAAAGCACTCGAATGATATTAACTAGTGAAAAACATGTAAAAAATTTGCAATTTATTTATTGGTATTTTGCATTGTTACACTTATCAGAATTTACACAGGCCAACAGGATGTGGTAGCTAGAACAAAGATTAATTTGGTTTGTGTTTTAACGCTTTTTAAATTACTCTTTAGATGTGACTTTTACATTTTTAATTTAAAAAATATATATTTCAATATTAAAAGAATATAAAATATATATTAAATCTAAAGTTTAACATTATTTAAATAAATATTAAACATACACTTTTATATTTTGTTAAATAAATAAATAAAAAAATTAATTTTTTCTCTTAATTTAAAGCATTATTAAACAAATTAAAAATATGTATATTAAATTAAAATTTAAAAATTATTTTAAAAATATATATTTAATTTTCAATTTAGTATACCCCTTTTTTGTTCCACATTCAATTCATTAAAAACTGCAAATTCACAATATTAATTAAACAGCAATTATAATTAATTGGGGGATTGAAATATATAGGCAAAAAGTGGCAATCGAAGGGACATTACCTTAATGCCTTACCAGCCAGCAGACCATATGAAAATACACGAATGGTGTTAGCTAGCTTAGAAATGATTTAAAATTCAGTTTATGGAAAAAAGCATTTAATATCAAATCAGCACTCAGAGGAATTTTAAGTTAATTCGCAGATTAAAGGATAACAGCAAAGAGCCAAAGGACTTCACATTAGCTTGCCATTTCATATAAAAATCAGTTTAAAAGCTGTCGCTCGCTCTGCAAACATATTTTTCGCTCTTGAGCGAATATACTTACATACATACATACATAGTATATATGCATTCAAAAATGCTCGTATTGCATCCATGGATTGGGCATGAGCGCGAATACCAGCAAGAGCAGCAGCAGGAGGAGCAGGAGCAGGAGCAGCATCATCATTCTGCTGACAAAGTGTGTGAGGCAGCGTTAGATTTGGGTTTCGACTGCTCGTCGCTCGTTGTTGGTTTTGTTAAATTAGTTTTAATTGATGTTGGTTTTGCGTTTGCATTGCGAACCACTCGGGCATTACTTTATAACGTTTAATTAAGGCCCACACTTGCACTGTTTGACTTTGGCTGCACTTGTTTTAACAACATTTAAATGCATGCCAAATTTACGCTTCAACCATCAAATAAATATATATCTCTGTTATCGGTCGGCCGATTGGGGCGCTTGTAAATTTTAAATTTTTTGTATTTTTCTTGCGCTGTGATTGTGTTTTTGTTTGTATTCAGTATTCTGGCTCTTTTTTTTTCATTTTTGGAGTCGAGTGATTTGTTGTGCAACTTAGCACAAGTTGACAACAGCAACACAAAAAAAAGCAAAAAAAAGCAAAAAAAAAAAAAAAACAGTAACAATAGCAGCTGTGCTCCAAAGGCAACAATGAGTGTGGGGCGAGCAGCCCCATTCGCCTGCCTGAAAGCTCGCACTAAAAAGCAACACAGCTAAGGCAAAAACATTGCCGTCGCTTGAACAAACAAAGAGGAGCTAAATTTGAAACGTTGGCAACGTTCCTGAAGCTGTCAATTGGAAGTGGGCTACAAATTATTCAGCTGATGCTGAAAATGCCAAATTGTTCATGGGCAACTTAATGCAAGCCCTAACAACTTAGGATCTGATCAAATCGACTGTGTTGATAAGCAGCTTGAAATGTGATGATAACGCAAGATTTTTTGCTCAACATTTTTTTTTTTTTTTTTTTTTTTATTTATGCAAATATAAATATAGATGGCTGAGTGCTATAATTTGAATTGCATGAATGAGTGTGAGATTATAAAGAATATATATTTCTTCAAAGGTTTCCTACTTCTGAATGCAAGACTTTAAAGTATGATTTAAACAACAGAATGTATGAAAAGCAGAAATCTATTTATTGCATTGACCAGAAATTGCCTGTAGATAAAAAGACAACATATTGACTTGGCATTAAATCCAGCTAAGTGGCATAATATTATGCCTACGATTTTTTCGAATATTATTTTAATGATATTAATTTATATATATTACACATTGAAAATATGATTATTATTGAGTTAAAGGGTCTTTTACATATTTATAAAATAACTAAGGTATACTTACTTAACAGACATTAATTATATTAAGATAACAAAAAAAAAAAAAAAAATTTAAATAATATTATTTTACAACCTCAACTCGACCCTCCTAGAAATTTAATTCTGTTTCACATTAACCAAGTAGCTTTGTCACACTGTTTTGGAAACAACACAACAATCGATTTCATACCAATATTCTAGTATTCTTAATGGCACGTGCAAATGCTCTACGATTTCCTGTTAGCTATTTTTGCTTAGTTTCGTTTTATGTTTTCCTCTTTTTGTGTGGTTTAAATTAATGGAGGGTAAGCAAAAGAGAGATGGAGAAAAAAACAGAGACAGAGAGAGTGGGAGAGAGAGTGGGAGAGCTTAAAAGAGGCAAAAATTTATGTTGCTGTTCGTAGTGCCCGATTAGCTAATATCCGCAGTTGAAATTCTATTGATATTTATTTTCGAAACATCTTTTTATATAAATATTGACATTTACTGCATAATAAATCAAATAATTCATCAATCAAATCACTATAAATTGCTATAGAGCAAATAGAAGCAAACGTGTTGGGGATTCCAAATTAGAATGCTATATGAAAATACATAATATGAGTATACATAATATGAGAGTGTAAATATATTAGTAGCTTCAATGATTTTTAGCCAAACTCATCTGCCTTAATCAGCTGCCATAGAAAGTAACTGATGTGAATTTTTCTTAAAGATTTTACGATAGCTTTTAGACTTAATTACTCATTTAAGTAATTATGAGCAAATGTCAGTTTGCTCCAAATTATGCTACCCTCTGAGGGACAGCCCGCAAGAAGAGAAAAACTCACTCATGCGTAACTAAATCGAATGCCAAATAATTTGAAACCCCTGATTGAATGGCAAATGTTAGTCATTGTTCGACAGAACAATTCGGGCACCCATTAAGTGATTGCGAAATCGCTCGTAAGCAATTTGTAATGTTCACAAAGAGTAATACAAAATAATAATAATAATATATATTCAACAGGTTATCAAAGCTTTAAAAGTCGAACATTTTTGACTGCGTTCAATTATTATGATTGTAGATTTTGTATAATGTTCAATTTGCGATGTCAGAAAAGCTCTTCTCTAATAATTGATTAAATTATATATATGCACATGAGACCCTCGCCATATTAATTTTCTTTATGATGTAAGGGAAAGTAACAAAAAAAAAATCATAATAAATAATTAATTAATATGCTCTTGTTAGCTTTTCAAAAAGCGCCTTTCAACACGTGGCCTAGCTCTCTTCTCCTCTCCCTCTCTCTTTCCCTCTCTTCCCCCCTCTCTCTCCTTCTCTCTCTCTCTTTTGCTCTGAGAGTTTGACGTTCCATGGACAATTAAATTTTAGGCGCTCAGCTCATTTATGAATTGCTCTACTTGTTCACGCATTGAAGAGAGTATATTGGTTTGTGTGATTTTTTTTGCTGTTCGGCTGTCTTTCAAAATGAGGAAATCATGAATTTTGGGTTAAGCGAGAATATTCGGCCTGATCTAGTATAATATAGCACAATATTCCCATCCATTAAATTTTCAAATAATAGTCTACCTTGTACATGTGGAGTATTGCCGAGTCCTTAATACCCAGTTGCCATGTTCTTTTCACACAAAACACAAGGACCGTAAAACAAAGGCGAGCAAAATTTCTGTTTTATATCAAACGAAATAAACTGATGAACCGTAGCCCACCTTTGCACAAACGGCACTTAAGATCCATGGAAGCCAGTGTGTGCTTTACATGTTTACATGTACTCACACGGACACGTACACATGCACACACATACATGCCTATATCCGTATGTGTACAAATAAATGCCGCAATCTACAATTTACGCAGTGGCTGAGCAGCAGCTCCACTTGATATCAGGTTCATTCGTGAATGGCTGCGGTCTGTTTTTGTGTTTGTTGTCCGATTGTAATGAAACTTTCAGGCCCTAAAATTGCTGTCCAAATGTGTGTATGTGTGCTTGTGTATGTGTATATAAACAACAATAATACAAAAGGCTATTTGTCATTTCAATTTGGGCACGCAGCGAGTAAATGTATTAAAAATAGTCTAACATTCCTGTACTACGTATACTGCGGAGATTTGATATACGAAATTTGATGTTTATAGCTAGAAATTTATTTGACTATGACTATGGTTATTCTTATTATATAGATACTCATTTACATATATTTTATTCTTAGTTTCGCAGAGTTTTATTCTCAATCACGGCTTATTTTCAGCTGTTGAATAGGAAAAGATAATATTTGTATTATATAAAAGTATATCTATAAAAACATTTCAATTGGAAGAAAGAGAAAGCTTTTTTTATTTTCCTTTGGAATTTCAATTTTACTTTGCATTTCTTAAGTTGAAGAAAATCCCATCATAAAAGGATTTTCCATTGATTTTTTTTTATATTTTTCTTTTTTTTTACTATAAAATTCAGATTGTGTAAAACTTTTGCAAAAAAGTTATTCAAATATTTTTATTGATTCGCTAGATATTTATGTATATAAAAAACAAATAAAAAAAAAACAAAATTTATTACAGCAAGAGAAGTTTTCAGACAGCGGAGGATTACTTGATTAACTCTGGCTTAATAGCTAGAGATAATTTGCTTTTGTTTATCGCTTGTGCACAAACTCATTTGAACAATTTGCAACTCATTTCCAATTGGGAATACGCATATATGTATATGTATATGTATTTAACATATGCATGAAGAACTCATTTAACTTCGCTCGTTGATTATTGGTCAATTGCAGCTCTCGAAAGTTTCAGAGCGGAGGAATAAACATATTTTAATTGGGGGCAACAACTTATGCAGCAGGTGCAGCAACCATTATGCACACTGCAGCAGGAGCGTGCCACAAAGCGCTTGTGCTGCACAAATATTCCGCACTCAGTGCTTTATGAATGCAAATTTCGTTTGCTTTGTAGTGAGCATATAAAACAAATTATAAATCATAGACTTTGGGATACGGCTAACTTTTGCGACAGCGCCTCATATGTATATAGAGAGTATTATTTACATGCCCTGAGTGGGCATCGAGTTACCCTTAATCCACACCCAAATTGAGTACAGAGTATTTGTTAGCTACCTGCATGCCCCATTAGCAAAGTTCAGCTTCGCATGCTCTAAAATGTTGTTATACACTCGCATGTACTTAGTGCTATATGAGCTGGAACTTGCATGCGGCTTAAAAGTCCAGTCAGTCCACTCGGCTGCCTTTCAATATAGAAATACAGAAATGAAACTAGAAACCAACAAATATGTTGCGTGATTAAATCGTATTTGGTTTACACTTTTCACAAGAGTTTTGCGTTGCAAACAAAACGTTTTTTATTTTGATTATTTTTTGTAGTTTTACTCTGTATGTATATATGGCTTGAATTGCTTTGAAATTGGTTTAATATTTACTTTAGTTTTTAATTGGCTATATAAACGTACGCAAATATTTATCAAAGGTCTGCACAGTTACCCTATAGAAAAGCGTTTATTCAATTTGAGCCATATTCGTTTTACCAGTTAAACTAACAGTTATTATTTGTGTATAGTTGAAAAAATATGTAAATGAATTTAAGAGCTATTTTTTTTTTTTTTTTTTAAGTGGGAAGCTCTTCTTCTGTTTCAAGCAGCAAATATGCTTCTCCTGACTAAATGCCAATATTTGATGATTATTTAGCATTGAGTCAAGGCTTGACTTGACTAACACATAGAATATATTTACAAACATATCAGAAATTGCTCAGTGTTTCATACACTGACTATGCACTCAACTGTTATTAGTATCATTAAACTAGTTCTATGCACACACTCAATTACATGCCATCGACTGGTGTTTTCTATTTAATTAGCTGCGGCCTCGGTATTTGTTTGAAGAGGGCATTTCAATGCTCTACTTACCCATTCAGTTCAATGCACCTGCAGGCACATAAAAAATGCAATATTCGATTATTAACGAGCAGCTATGTCAACTTTAATAATAGCGCAAATTTTTCCTTTGTGCTCAAACGCAAACGCAAACAGCAAAGGACAGCCCAAGGGCAGAATATTTGTACGGTTGAAGGGAATTTAAGTTGTTGTTTTGGCATTCCAAAAAGGAAGTTCTTTATGATTTACCACATATTTGTCAACAAAAAATGCAATAGAAAATATTGCAAGATACTGGCAAATAGCTGTCTTTATTAATGCCCAAAGAAATTATTATAAATGTGTATCAATATAACTTAGAATTTTAAAGAAAAAAGAAAGAAAGCAAAAATTAAAAATATATGAAAATATCAATTAAAAAAATATATAATATAAAATATGATATTATATAATATGTTAGTATTTTTTAGTATTAGTAGTTAGTATTTGTGCCATTAAATCAATTATAAAATCTACTAATTAAGCAGCTGACATCTAAAACGGTTTTATTTGCCTGGCCTGATAAGTTTTTGAATGGCAACTAACACTACTTGAAATATTACCATATATACCATATATAAATATATATAAATATATCTGCATATAAATATTTATATGAATTGCATGTGGCATGCGCTTTTGTTGAATATCAATGATTTACTTACTTACAAACTCACTCCTTTCTCTTTCATCTTACTACGTAATATACAGGATCAGGAGGGCCCCAAGGTAATACCCGAGGAAACGGAACTAAATTCGTCCAAAACAACTGTAGCAGGCGGTACGGAGGAGTTGGCTCCCAAAGCTGCATCAGTCAACGTGCAAGAGGATGCAAACTGAAGTAGAGCTGGCATTCAGCTGCTGATGCGTTTTACGGGGCGTATGAGTGATATTACATGGAAAAAAACCAAACTAATTGAAATTATGCAAACACAATAATAAAATAGGCGCTAATTGAACAAAAGATGCAACAACGCTTCTGTGGACCAACAAAATGTTAAACAATTTATTTGTTAGTTTGTACATTTGTTACGAATATGTTATATAAATTATGCAAAATAAACAAACAAAAAAATGTTGTTAAAAAACCCAAAAACCATAAATAGAATTATAATTGTAATGAAAATTTCCAGCGGGATTTTTGCTTTGAAAATCATTTATTTGCATTTTTGCTTAAGTTGTAATTGTAATTATTAACGAAAAAACTTTATTGCCTTAATTAAATTTACACATATGTTTAATGTATTTGCTTATTATTTAGAAATTTGCAATTACTTTTTGATTTTGTTTTTTGTAGTTTCTTTTTTCTTTAATAATTATTACTTTTCTTTTAACTTTAAATTAGTTTGCATTAAAATTAATTTCTTTTAAACTGTGATGAGCGCCGCATTCAGCTCAAGTCACAGTTTCAGAATTGAATATAAGTTCTTTAATTGTATTATGCAATAATTGAGCCTGTTTTTAAAAGATATTTCATTAACGAAAAAGCAGAGGAAAATTTCTCCAATGATTTTTAATCTAGCTGAAGCTGCATCTCTGTCAGAATACAAATATGAAAACCCAGGACTTTACACACATGTATATATAAATATATACATACATATATATGTATGCATATATTTGCGAACTTAAATTCAGAAACACTCGACATACAAATCCTCATTTAACATTAATTTAATATTACTTTATTTGATTTTTGAAGCCATTTATTTTCCACTTTTGAACAAAGTGAAAATTCACAGCAATATACGCAACTAAGAGCAACACATACACACACACACATATATATATATATATATATATATATATATATATATATATATATATATATATATATATATATATATATATACTTTTGTATAATCAGAGCTATTATGCTAACAAAAATGGACAAAACACACGCATTAGCCGCAAACCAAGCAAAAATAACAAACAATTTTTGGCATGGTTTTTAATTTATGTTAATTAATATTTAATTAGAGCTTATGTTTGTGCTGCTAGCCATTAGCTTCCATTTAATGTACATTTTGCTCTCTATGCGACTGAACAATTAGCTACAATAATCTCTGCCGAGTGACAAGGCCTAACACTGGCCAACAGGATTTGGTAACCAAACCAAAAAACTTTTACATAGATTTTGCATCTCATGAATATGAAACGAAAAGGTATGGATTTCTATTAGATTAGTATGCATATATATATATATGTATAGGTATATTTCACTCAAATGCACCAAAAACCAAAATAATTTTGAGCACGTTCGAGGCTCTGTAGCAGTACAGCATATTTTGTAAATTTTTTTTTACCGTAGTCCTTTTTGTAAAAAATATATTTGTATGTTACTGAAACAGAGATGTGCGCGAAAAATGGATTTTTGGCGCTTTTGATGAAATTTGTGATATCTTGATGGAAAAAAATATTTTTTGGAAAAGGTATTAGAGGGGAAAGCAGAAACTTCTGATATATTCATAGTTTGTTCTCTAACAAAAATTTGTCTATATATAAAAAGGCTTTAAAATTTGATCGAACTGTAAAAAGTCTCATTAAATGGAATCTCATTTCATATTCGATTTCGATATGATAAATATAAAAAAAAAAAAAGAATTGTTGGCCAGTGTAATTGTATATTAGTTTGTTTTCTATTCATTTTGCACACAAATAATGAAATTTGATCAATGCGGTTAATTTTAATTGAATATTTATTTGCCCATTGAAACTGTGCTAAAAACATAAGCAGCTATAAAGAGCATATTTTGAAAATTATTTATGAAAATGCTTCAATGGCAGTTCTACAATATAGAAAAATTAATCACGTTAAATTATATTAAGTATTTTAGTTGTTTTAAAAACTCTCGCTCTGAAGTGAATTGAATCGAATTTTGCATTTTGGGTAGCCTCAAAGCATTCTCAAACTCAAAACTCCCCTTTTTCGGTAGATTATGCAGAGTATTTCTCGATTTGAGTCAGTTAGAAAATAAGTACACAAGCAGTTTAGCAGATATTATCATGTAATTATCATATTATATTAGCCTAAGTCAAAGTTTTATTTATTCGCAACTTTAATGTTTCCATTTAATAATATCAATACTGTTCATATTGTCAGTACTGGCAACGTTTATTGCTAGAGTAGCACAAAGAAGTGAGCTTCGATCTCTACTAATGTGTTGGAAGCTTCTTCGTAAATTTAACTAACCAGCGCACATCATCGTCGTCGGCCGCAGCCGTTCTAGTTCCAGTTCCAGTTCCAGTTGCAGTTCCAGTTCCAGTTCCAGTTCCAGTGACTGTTGCTGTAGGCAATTCTCACTGTATTAGCGGCAATTGCTGTGAGGAGCTCTCACTGAAGTCCACCGTGTAGTACATGTCGTTCTCCATATTCATGGCCAGATGCCTTTGGAAAGGCCTCTCGTGCAGCTGGCCGCCAAGGGTTGTCTGTGTGTGGTGGCTGCTGCCATTTGGTTTCGAGGACAAATGGCGCGTCGACTGCTGCGCCGGATTGCTGCTGCTGCTGCCGCTGCCGCTGCTGCAGCTGCTGGATGCCGCAAAGCTGGCGTCACGCTGTGCCCCTGCAGCGGGATCATTGAGCGCCTTGCCACTTAGCCAATGTTTATTGAGTGTGCCCTGCATCTTGGGCCGGCGAGTGAACCCCAATATGGGTATAAACGAAGTGGAACGCGTCGAGAACTTACGGTACGTTTGATTCACGTTGCAGTGACATATTGTGACCTAGTTGACAGACGGCGAAAGCGAGAAGAGAAAACAGCCAAAACAATGAGAATGCAAATATATGTACAAATATAAATCAGTTCCAGCACAGCTGTGGCCCCTGGATGCTGGAGACATGCTAATGATACCCAGCAATGTGTACGTATATGTGAGTGATGTGCAGGGTGATTCTTAGTTGGGTAGATCCTATAGTCTTTTCAGTTCCCTTTAATATCTAAGTTAAGGTCATGGCTAAATTTAAGCAGTGCATTTCCCACAGGGGCTTGACTATGTACCGGGTATTCTCTAGTATGGCACTTTATTAAATTAATTCCCTTAGTTATGAGCTCGCTGCATGCAGGGTATCTTCTAGGCTGGCACTCTTGATTATTTGTATTTCCCTTGATGTTAATGGAATTCGCTTGATTAATGTGAATTTCTTCAAACTTCATCTCAAGCTCTTGGCCAAATATAGGGTATTGGCTAAAAGGTTACTCTTGCATGTACAGAATCAATCATTTTGTACTCCTAATTAAACTTTTTTCTTTATCCCAAGGTTAGTTGCGAGTAGGGTATTTTCCTTTTGACACATGCCTTAGTATTTATTTGTGCATTTAGTATTTATATTGAAACCCAAAGCAAGCACAGACTACAGGGTATTTGCTAGTGGCATACTATTGCAATTACGGAAATTCCCTGAAGTATTTAAATTAACCTGAGGGCTGAGTAAGGACGAAGTATTTTCAAGTATGACACTTTATTATATTTCTCCCTTCATTAATCATCTTTAGTTTATAACTGAGAGCACTGAGAGTTTTTCCAGGCAGAGTGCACCTAATTACAATCCCCTGGAATTCGGGAACTACCTCTCCGTCCGCTAGTTCAACAATGCCGGCTACAAACGAAAACAGTTGAGTAACTCCAAGTGTCAGATGTTAAGTGTGTTTAAGCCCAAACTAAGAGATTTTAAATGACTTGATGACTTCTTTCAGAGAGAGAAGCAACCCAGCATACTGTATGCATAAATTTGAATATGCTTGACCACTCGATTGAGCTGCAGTGCAAAAGGAAAACCCCAAAAACAAGCGACAGTTGATTTTTGGCTTTTGTGCTACAACAAAGAACAAAAAAATACCTCGAAACTTAAAGCAGGGAAATGAATATGCAATTTCACCTCTCAAGACCGCAAAGTACAATTTCCTCAATGACCAGGCCTTGTTCATGTTCATGCTCGTCCTGTATGTGTGTGTGTGAGTGTAGTGATAGAGTAAGTGTGTGTGTGTGTGTGTGTTTGCGTTTTACTTACCACAATGGCAACGATGAAAATTGCGGCCGCCAGAACACCAGCCGCAAAATATGCATTATGCAATTCAATGGGACTTTTAAGCACAACCGATGAACTAAAAGTTTTGTCATTAAAATTTCTGGCATTCGCGTCGTCGACAATAAATTCGCTCGAACTGACGACGGTCTCCACCACAAACTCATCTGCAGACCACAGAAATGATTATAAATGGTTAGTTCTCTGCCTGCCTGGCTGGCTGCCTGGCTGGCTGCATGTCTTAGATAGCCCGCAAGCTAAGCTTAATAATATGAGTGGACACACACTTACCCTCACACATAGTGCCCGTGTAGCCGGGGCGACAGGCACAGTAGAAGCTATCGCCGCTCGACCAGCAGGTGCCGCCATGGGTGCACGGATTCACGCTACATTGCTGAAAATACTAAATGAAAGTTTGTGCTCGTTGTTGGCATTTGATTATGATTCGTGCTTTCTCCTTTTCTCTCTCTCTGCCTATCTCTCTCTGTCTTTCTCTCTCGCTCTCTGTGTCTATCTCTCTCTGCATTCGCGCCAACTCACGCATAAATGTACATATTTGGTCTATAGTAACTAACAATTAATTGGGCAGGTTCTGTGTGCTGTTGGCATATTAAATATATTACACGCGCCCATAATTGTGCGCCATAGTAAAAAGTAATTAACTCGCCAGCGACTGGCATCCGAGCGTCCTTCATCCAGCTTCTGCACGGCCATCAGCACTTGCCCCCTATATCCGCTGGCAAACAGGTCTCGCCCTCTCGCTCTCGCTCTCCCTCTCTCTGTCTCACTCTTAACTAACCGAGGCTCCTTCCGTTGTTGCTGTCGCTGTCGCTGTCGCTGATGCTGATGCTGCTGCTGATGCTGACGTGGAGTCTGCTCTCCAAATATATAACAAAAAAAAAAAAAGAGAAGATGGAAGCTCTCACAGGAGTTGGTTTTCGCACACCCAGGCACGGTTAAAGAGCATGTCCATCATCATCGCTGCAAGGCTTTAATTATGGTCCGTACTGACGCCTAATTTATGGACACTTTATTAAGTTCAATTTTACCACCGAAAATTATCAAGTCATTGAGTGTTTATTAAATATTCTGAAGTGTGCTTCCAGCTGGCGTTAATGAAATGGCACGCAGAGCTAATTGTGGCTTACTTCTTGCCATGTTAAATGATCAAATGCTTTGCAAAGGGTTCTAGCTCAAGACGAATAATGGCTGAGTGTGCAGAAAGTAAGCTGAAGTCAGCTCTGCCCTGGTCTATCATGGAATATTATCTCACTTCTAAGCTAAATTGGTACATGCATCACAAAATACTCTGAGAGAAAGCCGATCAAAAAGGCTGCAATACAAACACAAAATTATCTATAGTGATACATTTATTATAGTTTATTTGGAAGCAAATGTATCCCTATAATGCATTTTAAATTATTGAAAATTCTAATATTATCAGAGTAACGTCCGAGAAACACTAATAATACAGGGAAAGAGGATAAAGTACTAAATTTTGGTAAAAAAAAAAAAAAAAAAAAAAAAAAAAAAAAAAAAATTTAAATTTAAATTAAAACTTACACTCGAACAAAAGAATGTTTATATATTTTTCCATTTTAAGCTTAGGATTTGCCTTGTGCCAATTAAGTTCTTTCAGCTTCACTTCCAACATGCTAAAGCGCAAGTCTAATTTACAGAAATCCAAAATATTTCATGTGCAATTCGGAGAAAATTAACTTCACTCCAAGAGCTTAAACAGAAATATATAACAAGTTTGAAGTTTACGCCAATTAGCTTGGCAAGTCATTTGTAAAAATCTGTAAGACTTTCATGCATATTATATTCGAATAATTTGAATTACTTGCTAATTGGATTACAATGGCCAACAGAGCACTATCAATATTATTACATTGTATTTCACTCAGACAAGTGAAAACAATCTAAAGACGTAAATCAGTATAAAACACACAAAGCACAGCTCAAAACGTCTAACATGTTCGCAATTGAACAAAAACAACAATTACAAAGTTGCATTCGAGCGGAGCATTTGTGCATTGTGCGCAGCCCAGCTGTGTCTATGTATACGAGATATATACATGTGTATATGCATATGTATGTACATACATATATTCGAGTCTGTGACTTGGCAATCTGTTGTCAGCAAATTGTGGGTATTTTGGGCTTTTTGTTATGCATCTCCGAGTGCCACGCACACACACAAGCACATAAATCCACACACACACACACATACACGCACACTTCCCAGGCTCCCGACACCTATTTGCCGTACAGGAAAACGTTTGGCCTTTGCAGGAAGCCATTTCCACAAAGACAGAGTGCGCGAGAGTGAGACAGAGATAGAGAACAAGCGCAGGCTGCCGAGTGCATAAATCATGACTCACCGTTCGTGGCATTTGATTACAATCCGGTCCATTGCGACCTCCTGGGCATTCGCAGCTGAAGTCATTTCCATGATCAATACAACGATGTCCTTCGGGACAGGGCTTATTGGCGCAGAAATCAACCTAAAACAGACGAAACTCATAAGAATAGAGCTCACAGCCGAAGAGCATATTGAAAAGCTGGACTTCATTACATATTCAACAATATTGTATAATAAACCCCAACCCATACCCCCACCTATCCACTCTCTGTTATTGATATAGACAGCCAGAAATGAGCTCGGCTCAATTCAATCAACAATTCGCCAATTTTCATCGCATTGACAACTAGCCAGGGGCTCGTCACGAGGCTGCCAGTCGAGTTTCAAAGATTATTTTAAATTAAAATTATTCTTGATTATACTTTTGCTTATGCAAATATGCCAAACTCAAGAGACACGCAAGGAAAAGGCGCCCATAATCTGGCATTCAAATATTTGTATCTGGTTTGTCCTGTTACGCAATGGTATTATAAGTTGATTACACGGACTGCCCTTTGCTCTCCTCGACAGGCTGTTCAAATCTGAGCAGCATCATATATACATACATATATATATTGATTAGCTTGATCGTATTTTACATTTACATATTTTTAAAATATTACTTAACTAAATGTTAAGTAAGAGCACACAGACGGGATATATGCTTTCAAGCGCAAATAACTTTACTTTATTGACTCGCATCAAATCGCATCAAAACTAATACTAAACTAAAGTCGAAAGTAGAAAAACAAGAAAAACAAAACCAAAAACACTCTGTGAGCACTCACCTCACAGGAAAATGCGAATACATTAAATATTCATTTCTAGTTAAGTGCATAGAGACAGGAAACATCGAATACGTAATATTCACAGGTTTTTTTTTTTTTTTGTTTGCACATTGGCAGCCGTGGCTGTCCGTCACTTGATTTAGTCTCACCTTGACACTCACCTTTATTTGGCAACGATTGCCCGTGTAACCTTTTGTGCAGCGACACTCATAGCTGCCGATGTGATCGATACATTCGCCGCTATTCTGACATGGATTCGATTCGCATTCATTATATTCAAAGTTGCACAGCTCGCCCGCAAAGCCTGCCAAGAGAGTGACATAGAAAAAGAAAGAAAGAGAGAGAGAGAGAGAGAGAAGGAGATAGTGTGAGTGAGTCAGATGTAATGCTAATGTGCAAAATAAATGAAATGGAAATTTCAAACGAAATGGATGTTGCCAACTTTGGAGACCTGATTCCCAGTGCTGCCTTGACTCCTCTTTCTCTTCGCTTCTTCCACATTTCCCCTCCTTCATTGTTGTCGAGTTTGATTTGTGCAAATTGTGTTTGTGCCAATGAAATAATTTATAAGCTTTAGTGCATATTTTATTGCTACATTTCATAGCAAACTTACAACGCGCACTGAAATTGGCTGGGCCAATAAAAATGAATGCATTTTCTTTACTGCTCGTAAGGCTTAGAAATAGAATTGTTAGCGAATATAATTTGCACAGTAAATAACATTTTAAGGATTGTCAATATGTCTGTTCACAAAGGCAATATAGAATTCGTATTCAAAATTGGAATATTTTCAATAATGTGAGATGCATGCCAACTCTTTAGGTCTAAGCGAGCGGACTGGGCTTGTGAATGGTTTGTAATTCATTGTAAATATTGACAGGCATCAGCTCAGACCCTACTCCTCATGCTTGCTCGCATTTGTCAGCTGCATGCAGCTCAATAGTCGTTGCAATGCCCTTGGCAACCTGAACAAACATCCAACTATTTCCACAGCTAATGCTCAATACATGTTGTAAATAATTCAATTTGACTCATTATTGATTGTATTACTCTACTGACAAATGCACATCAGCTTGGTTTGAACTATTTGATATCTTTGAATTCATATTAGAGCATTGTTCATAAAATAATTGAATAAATTCAATAAATTATACAAATAGAAACTCTTACCTGGCTGACAGAAGCAGCGAAAACCATCTTCCTGATCCACACAAATGCCATGCAGACAGGGCGAGGACTCGCATTCGTTTAGGCTGTGCTGGCAGAGCGGGCCCGTGTAGCCAGGTGCACAATCGCAGCTGAAGATGTATACAAAAATATAAGGTAATAAATATTAAAACATATAAATAAAGATGCAGCTGAAAACACCTGCAGGTGATAGAAACTAAGGAGTGTATATATAAATACTTAGTTTGAGTCTATATAAATACTAAAATATGTTTACCTATTTATCATTATATATAAATATATTCCTCGATTATTGCATAATATTGTTTTATTATAAAAAGAATTTTTCATTTACATATTTATTTTCTTTAGAGACACGAACTATATAGCAGCTCTGTTAAGCAGCTTTTTTCTAGTATATATAAACCCAGTTTGAAACTCCAATTGCCCCATAACATGAACATTTCCTTAAGATTAAACAGCAAATGGCACAGAAATTATTCAGTGGAAAAACGTAGTCAAACGCTGATTGCGATTCTGTTTATGTATAAAAGTATATGGTATAAAAGTAACGGGAATGTTTTAAACAGCAGTTAAGGGCGAGCTTCAGATTATCTGAGGGTCGTGCACTTTCGCCTTGACAACGCATTCTTGTTGTAAAAATGTTTATTTCCCACTAATTGGTAAACCACCAGCACCACCAAAACCACCCACACCTCAGCCATAGGAGCTTAAGAATTTTTAAAACAGTTGCGTTTTAGCTCCTGCTCTTACTGTTGCTGTTGTTTTTCGTGGTGTTGTTGTTGTTGTTGAAACCGCACACTTAGATGCTGCTAAAGCGTTTGCGTGGGGAAACATGAACCGAGTTTATATTATATTTTGCACATCCTTGAGAAAAATATAAGAAGCAGGGTTACTAGTGATAAATGGGAGTTTTGTTAAGGTAAATCTAGTGAATTTTCAGTTAAATAAATATTACATCTGTATAGCTTTAAATAAATGTACGTATACATATGTATATGTGTATGCAGCTCTGTTTGGAAAGGCTAAAGTGCAAGAAACTCTGATTATTAAATATGTAGATACAATTTATTATTAACTTGTTGCGGTTAAAAATATATAAGCGAAACTCTTTTTAAACAATTGAAATTGTTTATAAAATTTATAAAATATGTATATAAAAATAGTATATACATTTATACATAAATTCATAAGCTGCCATTCCTCAGCAACTCTAACTCTCAACCATTTATATGATTTCTTTATATAGAAATCTAATATAATATAATTTAATATAATGCTTATTTGATTTTTGCAGAAAATTGGATCGATTAGATAAGCAAAACGTCCAATTGTAAGCCATATTTTATTCGAACGAACAATATTTTAAAATTTCATATATAAGCTAGCTTAAATTTTAAGTTAAATTTGCACTTTTTTTTTTCTTTTTTTTCTAATTTATGGCAAAAATATATTTTTAACTTCAGTTATTCATCAAAATGAAGGTGAAATGAAAACTACTTCACATAGTAACTAGATACTATGACTAAAATAAATTTCTATTATATACTAGATACTCATATATACACTTTCTGAGTTGAACACCTTTGATAAAATTGCTTAGTAGCTCAAATTTCAACTAGTCAACATTTGGGCACCTGGAGTTGCCTACGCAGCAGGAGGCCTGCCAGAGAATTGGCTTCACTTACCGAAAGTGCGTTGAGTTGCCGAGGCAGCTGCCGCCATTCATGCACTCGGCTGGATTGCAGAGGTCCGACTCATATTGACAGTTCTTGCCCGCATAGCCTGGAACGGAGACAATAGATGTAATATCGGCAAGATTAGCATACATCACTGCTAATGAGAGGTGGTAATTCGCTATTGTTAATGAGCTTACCGTACGGGCACAGGCACTGATACGAGTTGCCCTCATGGCCCTGCGAGAGGTCCACACAGATGCCGTTGTTGGTGCACGGACTGGGGTTACAGGCATCAATTTCCTCACAATGTGGACCCGCAAAACCGCCGCAGCACTGGCACTCATACTCCTCCATCACGCCGTTCGAATAGCAGACGCCCTTGCCGGAGCAATCGGCATTCTCGCCACAATTGTCGGTTTTTGTGGTCACCTTTAGGCGTACACACTGCTCTCCCCACAGCTCGGACACCACTAAAAGCATAAAAAAAGAGAAGAAGAGGAAAAAAAAACGGGTTGAAATTAATTAAAGTTGGTCTAGGCAAAAAAAAAAAAAAAGAATGTGGCCCCTAAGACAACGTAAAAGTTAAATATCAAAACTGAAACTGAAATGACAGGCGAAACATTAATGCTCTAACTAATTAAGTAGGAGAGATGTCAAAGCTTATTAATATTTTAGAATTTGCGAAACAATCAAATATTAAACTTGAACTTCAGTTCAAGTATAGAATTTTAGTATTTTTTTTTATAATTTACTTGAATTTTTAAATATATTAAAAATTGTTTTTTTTTTATATATATATTTATGAATATTTATTGTTATTATATTTATTGTCATATTTATTTATTTTTGCATAATTTTAACTAAAAATGTTGTTTGTTACTGTGTAATTGACAAGTATGTTTTCTTTTATTAAATCTTGCAATTGTTAAAATAAAATAAAGTAATGAAGTATAAATTTTATTTATTAAAATTATATATTTTTTTTATTTATTTATTTATTTATTTATTTTTTTTTTTTTTTTGTAATTAATTTGAATTCATATATTATATCCATCTTTAATTAATAAATAACTAATAATAAATAATGTTAAGAAATTAACTAACTAAAATGCTACTTAATGCTTAAGACATAGACAGAGCCAATGCCTACCAAATAGAGATAGAGCCTATGTGTAAATACAATGTAAAAGTGAGTGTATTGCCTGTGCACATTAATAAACATTTTAAGGTGTAGTCTACCTACCAATTAACAAGTTAACTCCCTCCGTGAGGTCCTTATCGTAGAGCGTAACCAGCTTCCTGCCATCGACCACAAGAGGCGTTATATCCAGTAGTACGCCCTCGGTGACATCGCAATGCTCGTGCCCGGAACGAGTTACCTGATAGACCTGTGCAGCATGCGCAGCGCTTTGGCTGATTCGCCCGAGTCGATGAGACGAGGCGGCACAGCGTTCAGCAATGTCGTGGAAAAGGGATAGAGAGAAAGAGAAAGAGTAGGATATGAAGATTGAGAGGGATAGGAAGATAGCACCCGAGTGTTGATAGCTGAAAGTTAAAGCTACAAATATGGCTGGGTTCCCAAGCATTTCGTGTTGTCTCATTGCACTGTGTACTTAATTAATTGATATTATTTATAAGCATTGCTGCCCACTTTGTTGTCGGAAATTAAATAGCACAAGCGGAAATTAAATTAGCACGCAATTATTTATGAGCAGCTGCGCTACTACGGCAAAGTTACTCAACTCGTAGACCAAAAAATTAATTTTTTCAAGAGTAAACTAAATAAAATGAAAATAAATATTATTTTAATTTAAAAGAGATGCCTAATATTTAAATATTTAATTCATTCAAGAATTGGTGAATACAAAAACATATAGAAAATTTATTAGATATTAAAATATAAATGGAAATTATATATGTATTTTATTACAAAATTCTATTTTTTTTTTAATTTAAAATAATGTAAATAACTTTAGTAAAAAATAAAGAAATAAATACAAATAAAATAAAATATACAGCGTATTTAAAATTTTAAAACTTTATTATTTTTCAGCATAAATGTTGAAATAAATAATATTTTATCTGTAATATTCATACAGATTTATAGTAATAAACACAAATATGGATTTGCATAAAGAAATAAAAAGATAATTACCGAAAATAAAATGCAAATAATTTTATTTTTTATTTATTGACATTTCCTGATCAACACTTTAGGCAGACACTGCGGACGAACGAGGAAAATAATATAAATTTGCAAATCTCAAAAACAATTTTCTCAATTACTTTGCAAATTTCAATCCAGTATTAGGCCAAACGTCGATTGACCCACTCAAAAAACTGTGAAATTCAAGATTTCAGCTTAAGCGTAAGCTGGGATGTACAGTCAAGGGAACGGATCGTTTAAAGTATTTTGTAACAATTTCATGTGATATTATCGACAGGAGCAAATTGCAAAGTCAGAGCTCAAAGAAAGTTTTCACTTTCAACGCAACGCAATCTATTTGGGACTCACTTGCGTTGCGTTCTGAGTATGATTTGTTGCCAATTTGTTGTTGGCTGGGGTCCTTTTCGTCCTTTAAGCACACAGACAAATAAACACAAACACACACACGCACACAAACGCACATGCATGAAATCAATAATAAAAACTTTTTTGACATCTCATTTTCATAATTTGTAACTTTTTTTATGCGAGCTGCGTTTTTTGTTTTATTTCCATCATCTGCTTCTGCTTCTTCTTCTTCTTCATCTTCATCTTCGTCTTCATCTTCTGCTTCATTTTTGATGGCCATAACTTTTTAAATTTTCACACAATAAGCAGTGCTTGGGATATATTGTCAGCAGATGGATAATACAGAAAAGTTGACTTTGAAGCACCATCAGAAGTTACAATGAAATTTAAATTTAATTATAAAACTTGTATTTAAAGTACAACAACAGAGTTTATTATAAAAGAAGGGCATTGCATAATAATTGATGAAAATGAGTAACAGAAGTAATACTTTTTTTTTTAATTACTATATTTCAGCAGCTGTTTAAGTTATCTATGAAATTGAGTACTAGAAATATTTGCAATTTAATTAATATCATTTGTATGCTTGACGAATTTGAAAATTGTAGCTGAAGGATAATTATATAATATCCTGAAAGTGATTCGTATACAGCTTAAAAAACTCAATAGCTGCATTTAAGAAAAGCTTGAGAAGTCACCTCGACATTCTGCTTTAAAGCCCATCCAGCAAAGCTAAAGGAGCTAAGTGAATGTCACTTTATTAGCATGTTCATACATAATCTCGTGGATGAAGCTGGGTCGGAAGCAACGTAATATCTCGCACTATTTATTTACTTGAGTTCATTTGTGCGTATTAGGATACTCAACTTGAATCCTAACCTGCTAGTTCAGAGAACAAGAGAAACATGAATATAAAAACATATATAACATATCATGAAGCGGCTTAAACCAGACTTGCTAGTTGTGGCAAAGAGTATCAGATAAAAATATATATGTATATAGATAGATAAAAAAGTGCTGGCAATGGCTACGTGATAATTGCCACAGCTCTTTAGGGCAAAAGGGTCAGCTGCTTCTTCATTTTTTATCTGACTCTGAATAAACGGAATTTGTGACCCGCAAAATGACTAATGGCCAGCGGAAAGAATCGCGAACTAGAAAAGCGCCCGCTCGGCATAAATATGCGCATTTTGTAAGAGATTTACCAGCTATAAAATAAACAAAAATAGCAATATATACAATAGCAACATATATATATACATACATGCATACATATACATGGAAACATGGTAAGCAAGCCAAAAATACGTGATGTACGTATGTATATCAGCATTTATATACATATATTTATATGTATATAGCTTATATACTTGCATGTATATAATACATTTATATGAGAGAATGTGGGAAAAATAAAAACAATTTAATAAACTGTAAAAAGGGCATTCCGATGGCAGTACGTGAGTCACATGAAATAGTGACCTGTGCATAGCTCGAAGGGGTTTCCAGGATTTGACTCAACTAAACATGTAGTGCGCCCTTGTGCAAACGTGCTGAAGCAAAATCAATAAAAAGCTCCTAATGTATGTTATTATATATTAAGCAGAACAGAACAGAACAGAGCAGAGCAGACCAGAACCGAACCGTACCGAAACGAACCGAACCGAACTGAACTGAACAAACACGTCCTAACCAGCATAAAAGTGCCTTAAATGGAGATGAAACTGGGCTCGCAGTAGATTCTTATCAATTTTAAAGGTCATGCTTGAAACACTGAGCTCAACCGTAATTTTACTGAGAGCGAAATTTCTTTTTTGTTTTCTTATAAGAAATTCGGCTTACGGGCATTGCGCCGTCTGCTGCAGCAGCATTATATATATTATATATATAAAGCAAGCATTTTACTTGATAGCTGTGGGCTACTGAGAAGCTGTTGGATTCATAACTTAATAAACTAGGAACGTATTCCAGAGATGAGTTTACCACATTCTCTCTTTATGTCTCTGCGAGAGGCTTAAAACTCGTAACATATTTCCACAATTGAAAAGTAATGTAAGCGAGCAACTCGCACAACAAACTATCCGCAATTACTCAATCTTTTTATCGCCTCGGATTCGCATAAAGTAAATTAAGAGCTTAAAAATGAAGTAAGCTGATTGCAATCGAACGCAACCAACTGCGTAATACTCGTTCACGCTTCAGTAATCGCCGAAATTTATTAAAATATTCATTTGTGCCCCCAATTCGCTGTGAGCCTAGCAGAAAATTCTTGGAATTTAGCCAGACGTATTAAAAAATATTGCCCAATTTGACGAAGGACTAGACCTAGACCTAGATCAGAACAGCCCTGGCTTATGCGAGGTCAGCCTGGCTTATGCTTGGTTAAATTAAATTATAATGAAATGAATGTCAATCTTTCGCATAGCCAACAAAAAATCTGTTCGAGTATTATTCGAATTTACTCCACTCTCGGGTATATGAAATTTACCTTTTAATGTCGTCCTGTACTCTTTCCGTGCTCAGTTTGGCATCGTTAATTTCCACAATTAAAATGTCCCCGGATTGAATATCAGCTTCGCCCTCCCACGTCAGCTTATTAGGAGCGCAAGGCTCGTCGGGTTCGCAGTGCTGCGGCGTCTGGAAGAGAAGAATTATGAAATAATTTTGGCATAAGTTAAGGCTTAAAATAAAAGCCGCAAATGTGTTTTCCTGTAAAAATAAACAGTCAAAAGGGACTAAAAGGTTTGCCTTTTTGGGCAATGCCGAAAAGCATGTCAAGCTCAACAAAAACAAAAACAACAAAAAAAAAACTGAAAAAAGAGTAGCGCAAAATAAACCCAAACTTGTTTAACTGAATAATTTAATAATTTAAGTTCTTGTCGCAATTCCCCTTTACATCGCCTAGCGCAGGAAATTTGCATATTGACTCATCCAACCCTAGGCCTAATAAACTTTGTCAAAGGTTCATTTATTCTAGCGAGGATTTCAGCTTAAGTCCACCGTATGGTATATATATATACAGGCCACGTTTATAGCATAAGCCAGCTGCGTACACATACATAGATCCACTCACTGTATACAGTTTTTATTAGTTTGAGTTAATCCAAGCAAACAAACTGCAGTCTATAAGCAAAATAAAATTAGTTACAAGACAAATGTGACTGAGAGCAGAGGGTCACACTTGGCGGACTAGGAGATATCCTGTAATCAGAATTTTACTTAGCTATAGAAAATCTTACTAAAAAAAATCAATTACTTAACAAGAATTGAACGGTATTTAAAATGAGTTTCACATAAGACAAATATATACATATAACTACATTTTTTATGTATACATATGTATTATGTATACATATGTATCAGCTTGACCATTCCTCTTAATTATATCTATACCATATCTACTTATATTCACACTCCAGCATCAACACCATTTCTGTCCCTCACATACACACTCTCATAGTCAGTATGCCCTCTCAACAACATATACAGGATAACAATTGCGGTTCGTGGTTGTCGAAAAGGGTCACGTCTGAAATATTGTGTTCATTTAGTTCAGTTACTTTTTATTTAAATACTTCCGACGGAATTTCTCTGTGTTAAAATTCGAAGCATTTTAATAGCACGCTTCGTGTATAAATATTTTATAAATATTTGTATTTACTTGTTTTGTTTTTATCTAGCTTGAAAACTATAAAAGTAAATGTTGCAATTTTACTCTGATGAAAATGCCAAAACGCTGTTAACCAAAATTCAATTACTTTTACACATATCCCATCCGAAGTTGAGAGTGTTTGACTAGGCACTACTACAACTACTGATTGGATCTACCTGACTGCATATAAGAGTACAGATAACAAAATAAAACATATATACAATGTATGAAAACAAATCAGTGAAATATTAATTGTTATACAATTTTTCATATTGATTTTATCGAACTGAATATTCATAGTTGTATAAGTATACAAAAGAATGCAAATTGAAGCTGCAAGTGATACGACAGGAGATTTTATATAAATGCTTACACCAATTTAACCAAAATAATCCGTTTTGAGCGATATACAAAATAAAATAAATTACAAAATGTTTCAGCGATTTAGGCCAATAAATCCCCCAGGCTACATAAAAAAAGATGGTAAGCCGATTACCTGTTATTTTTTGGTGGCTAAACCGTTGGTTGCACTTACATAACTCTAAATGCGGATGGAGGATGCTGCATGTGAACAGCAAAATGCATTGAAAACAGCTTACCTCAAAAAAAACTATAATAATAGCAACAAAACCAATAACAGCAACAATAGCAAGTTAGTGTAATCCAATCGGGCGTAACAATCAAACGATATGGACAACAAACCATTTGCCAATGGGATAGTCACTCACTCAGACAGAAAATAAGCCAACACATTTGACATTCTCAAATGAACCCAACAAATTTAATGCTATGGAAAGTTATCCAGTCAGCGGCAGCAGCATCAATGCGAGCCAAGGCTTACTGAGATAACTTATTGATTATTTGGCTACACATCTGTTACACGGAAGGAACTCTAAACGGAAAGCTTAACGGAAATACGTAGGGAAGGAAACTGACGAAAAACTTGCCTGAATATGTGATAAAAGTGGGCTTTTGACAAACAAAATAATGTAGTTTCATTATCATATATTAGGTCACATTTGCTAAAACTACAGAAATATGTAAGAAACTAATGTGAACGACTCGGCAATACTCTGTTTGCAGTCAGCGAGCTATTCTGTGGCAAATGTTGGGCATGTTGCTAGATTGTTGTCTGCAACCAATATACTCGCTTTGCATTTGCCATGCAGGGTATCAAAAAGGGCCTGCTATGTTCAGCGCCTGTCCGCTTTGCATTTCCCCCTTTTATGTGCTCGTAAATCAAGTCATTTGCTATGACACACATACTAACATGGCCCAGTCCTGTCCGGGCAGGACTTTCAACAGCAAAACACTCATTCGCCTGTCCCTAGACAACAATTTAAATATATATAAACAAATACATATATTTTTTGGAATTCTTTTAACTCCTTTTCTTATTTCTTAGAGCTATCCTCCAGCTGCCATTTATCCAATGTTAAATTGTTTTCTATCTCCATCTCTGACGCAGTCACTGTCTCTATCTCTGCTCATCTTTGTCTCTTTATTGGCTTTTGTGAGTGTCCACAGGGAGGTTTCATTACCATTAATCGTTTGTTCATTTATTTCTGTTTCTTTATAGTTTATTTTCTCGTTTAATTTCAGGCCAATAACGTTGCGCAAAATTGATTTTATGTTCACCTCTCCATCGGTATAAAAGAAAAACCGAGGGGAGCAAGAGAAATTGCGCTTTAACAGCATTTGATAAGAATTTTATTGCATTATGAAACGCACACAAAAAAATTGAAATTTTTTCAAGACAATTTATATTAAAGGTAAGCAACGTAATTCAAATTGAGATAAACTAAAGTTTGCCTGAAGGTGATATGTATATAAAATACATAAATACAAAAAATATAATAAATAAATAAAATATATTGATTCAAATCAGTTGTATGAGAGATACCAATTTGCCCCTATTATTATTATTTTTTTTTTTTATTTATTTATTTATTTATTTATTTGTTTATTTTATTTATTTATTTAAATAATATAAAAATAATAATAATAATAATTATTATTATTATTATTATTATTTTATTTTTTTATTTATTTATTTATTTATTTATTTATTTATTTATTTTATTTCATTTATTTATTTATTTTTTGATAATTTAAATAAGTATACTTTGCAGAGTTTGAACGATTTTAAAAAATCATTTCTAACTAATATTTGTTTTTTTATTGTATTATAAGACAAACTGAAAGTCTGGCATATAGGGCTATATCAACTCATGCCCTATAAAATTGTACTGTGAGACTGTACACACATATGTATATATATATTGTTATAAATATTTATATAAATTTATATGTTACATTCCCATAAAAGTACAAGCTATATACGTATATATTTATAGGTGCATACAGCGCTGTCCTGGCAGCGTGAAGTAAAGTTGAAAAAATCGTAAAAATATTTTTTTATATATTTATTTATTATTTTGCGCACTTTTACTTAGTACTCGTGTATCTGGCTGCCAACACCCACAGACACACACACACACACACCCATGCTAGCACTCGCCGCTACAGGCAAGTGAAGGCTATGCTGATAGATTTACGAGCAGACAAGAGAACTTGGCAATTCGAGCTGTTTATAGCGTCGAAGGTGCCAAATGCTGTTATATAAGAACAGTTACACAATATTTGAATTTTCTTTTCATCTGCTGGTGACATAGGGAAAACATAAAATTTCCTTTTTATCATTATTGTTTCATATTATATATTCTCCTATGGCAGAGTCTAGACTCTGCCAGGCGCAGTCATGAGAAAACATTCAAATAGTTTAAGCCTTTAAGGACAGCTGATTTTCTGGTGATCTCCTCTCTGGATCAACTCATGCAATTACGCTGCTTTCCAATTTGCCGTCTAAGAGTCACTAATCCAAACTTAAAAGAAAACTTTTACCAAGCCTTTAATTACACCTTCAATAGACAGCGTAGAGCGAGTGAAAGCAACCTAATGCAAAGCTTTTGCTTGCTAGGGCTCGGCAAGGGTTTGCAGCAAAGCACCTTGAATTTTAAGTTGACCTTTTGAGTCATTAAAAGAAAAAGGAAAAGAAAGGTATGTTAGCTATTCAAAAAAGAAAGCATTCATTGCTTAAGAAGAGCTGATGAAAAAACGGAATTACAAATGAACAAATAAATTTTGGGTCAGAATACGTAAGCACCTTTTGTAAAATTAATTGAATACAAATGGAATGTTTTATTTGACTTCTTGAAGGGTTTTACGGTACAAGACAAATAAGTGTATATATCATTTAAATTGAAAATGAAAGCCATTGACAGAGGGGCATCAACAAATAATAATAATAAAACTTTATTATAGAAATTTTTACAAATTCTTAAACAGCAGCTGTGAAGCCTTTAAAAATTATATTCCAATCTCAAGAGTTTTTTATGAACATTTTTAATAATAAACAATATTATATATTAAGAATGTTTGGATCGCCTTGTGTGTATTTTTTTTTTTTTTTTTTATTGTTTAAGAAAAGTTAGTAAATGATTTTTTTTTCTTTTTTTTTTTTATATATATAAATATTTTTATATTTTCAAATTTTATTATGTGAATAACTAATTTAGATTTTCATAATATTTATCTTAAATATATTATATATTTATATTAAATAGGGAGTGAGCACCATCTTCCAACTAGTTCGCATTCGACTTGACTTGACTGGATTCGACTCGAGTCCTCAGCCTCTATTAGACTCTTTGCCTAATCGTAGCGTTTGCCACACACTGAATACAAATTACTATTTAATGGCTACATTATGTTAATCCCTAATGAACTAATTGTTAAGACACTGCAGAAGAGAGCTAAATGAACTAACGTATGTGGTTCTTGAAGTGAACTGAATTGAATTATCTGTATTGAGCCGGAGTTTTTACTCATAATACGTCTTGTGGTTGCTAATGTTAAGAGCTAAATAAGTTTCAATTGTTTTCGAGAAACAATATACAAAGCCTTAGAGCTTTATATCTCTTAATCTCTAGCTGTCTCACTTGCTCCCACCATCAGTAACAGCAGAGCCACCCCACCCCACTCCCTCCCTCTTCCTATCAGTCTTGTTGTATATAGATTTTTGTTGTTGTTGCTGTCGGAACTTACCACATTTGGCAGGAGAAGCTCGTGCGTTTCGTTTCCACGCCACAAATGCGAATCCTGTGGCACATTTTGTATGTCGCATTCAAGTGAATTGATTTTCTCCTGGAGGCGACTTAAAATGCGCGGCACAGCAATTGGCTTTAAGGACGATTTTGTAAGATTAGCCAACTGGCTTGATTTTTCCATGTCAGCTGGACTCTGCTTTGCGGCCGTTGTTGTAATTTTGATTTTCGCTGAAACCACTTCAAGCTTTTCCGATTGCGGTTCGACGGCATCGGGCGGGGTTAAAGTCTTCAACAATAACTTAGCGCGATTTAGCTCCTGCCCCGCCTTAATGGGTCTCATAGTAGACAATTTACTTGTTGTTGTTGCTGTTGCTGTTGCTGCTATTGTTGTTGTTGTTGTTGTCGGCGCCTCTGCTGTGGCCCCATCAAAAGTTTGCGCCGTAGACGTCAAAGTCACGCGTCTGCCAGGAGGCAAGGCCCGGGTAGTAGTCGCTGTAGACTCGGTTGAGCTGCTTAGTTCCAAGTTTGTGGTCTCGCTTGGTCTAATGACTTGACGTGGCTGCTGCTCTGAACTTTGTCCAACCATGGTCTCTGATGACTTTATAATGCTGCTCGCTGTCTCGATTGGAGCTGCTGTCGCATACCCAATTTCTTTCATTAACTTTCGTTTATTATGCAACAACATTTCGTTGTACAACTCTTTACTGTTGTAAAACTTTGTGGTCGAGAACTCTGGATGTGTGGGCCCGCCGGCAGCGGCTGTTCCAGCTCCCGCCACAACTCCTGCCGCTCCCCCTGCTGTTGTTATCCTGACCTGTCGGCCGTCACTCGCATCAGTATTGAACTTGGTATTGGCAAAGTCAATGTGCGGCAGGGCCATCACATCGCTAGCCCGTTGCTGCATTGGAAATTCGAAGCTCTTCTTGACGCGCCGATCTATGTACGTATCCCCCGGCTGCAGTTGAGGCAGCTCAGTCCGTCGAGGGCTGCTGGTGCTTGTCGTTGTTGTTTCCTCTAATTGGAACTTTCGCTCGATTTCGGTTATCAAATCATCCTGTTCGGCCAGCAGCTTGCCAGTGAAATAGCTCGACGTGGTGGCCACACTGGGAGTCGTTGCCGTCTTCATTGCTGTTGCCGGATTGTAGCTGGAGCCAAAGTCAGCCACCTCGTTGGGCATTAGATTCTGCCGATACTGTTCAGCATTCTCCGGCTCTATGAACACCGTACGCTCCTTGGACAGTTCTACATTATCCGTGCGTACCACAGGCTGAAAATCCTCCAGCTGCACCGGATACAAATCCACAATATTTAGCTTACTTTGGCTCACTGGCTGCTGGGCCAACAGAGCGCCGTAGCGCGAACGCTCCTCCTCGTTGAGATCGGCCAGCGTTTCGGCCACCTGATACGACTCAGCTGCCTGCATTTGCATATCCAGCGGCGTAGCCGACGAGCTGATATCAGAGCTCTCCTTAATGCGATACAGCCTGTCGAAAATGCTGCCCAGCGATGCAAGCGGCGGCACGTTTGTCGTCATTAGCCCATCCGCCACAGTGGCGGCTGTAGTTTCCGTTGTCGAGATTTCTTTGCCAGCCTTTGCATACCCGTCCATGGTCGTGGTTGCAGCCTCGAAATTGCTGATTTGTCTGCCTGCTTCATTTCCGTTTGAAATGGATGTTGCTGTTGTTGTTGCTGGTGTTGCTGGTGTTGCTGATGTTACTGGTGTTGCTGTTGCAGCTGTAGTTGCTGCTGCTGCTGCTGCTGCTGCAGTTGCTGTTGCTGTTGCTGTTGCTGTTGCTGTTGCGGCCTCCGCTGCTGCTGCTGCTGTTGCTGTCGTCGTGGTGGGCATGGCCGTTGACGTCGTGGTTGAGGTGGCCAAAGCACCCACAATTCCAATTTGTATTTCCGATAAAGTTTTCGCTACTCCTTCGCTTCGATCCATAGCTGAAGAGCTGACCACATTGGTGCCGTGGCTGCTGTGCGAGTCATTTGTTATGGTTAAAGTTGCTGTTGCAGTTGCTGTTGGTGTCGGTGTTGGTGTTGCTGCTGATGCTGGTGTTACTGTTGTTATTACTGGGGGCGTTGCCGTGGGCGTTGCTGTTGCAGTTTCCCAAACAGCGCAAACAAATACAAATGTTAAGATGCACATTTTTGCTGTTTTCATTAGCATTTTGCAAAAAATTCCTCTTCCGTCTGGTGCTCTGGATATTAAGTTGTATTCCGTTTTCCTTCAGCTGCTTGCAGTTTCTGAACTACATCTGCGATTGCTATGCAAATGAGGAAGAGCAAATGAATAAATATTGAATTAATTATTGTGTTTTTTTAAAATTACATTATATTAATGTATTATTATTTTCAAATATTATATTCTACTTTTTTCTTTTATTTACTTCAATTAGAGTTCAGCAATAATTGGAGGAGTCTATTATGTGATCTAATCACAGGCTTGTGTAGTATAATGTTGCTTAGTAAGTAACTGAAGAACAAATCTAAAAGTCCTCTTCAATAACAAAATTCTGTAATACCAGAATAATAATAACAAAATACAACGAACTGGAGAATGAGAGAGAGATTCAAGCACATTTCTTAACAAAACAGCAAATGATATGTAGGACTAATGAAGGGGAGAGTGAGAGAGAGAGAGAGAGAGAGAGAGAGATAGATAGATAGAGAGAGTTCTTCAGAACTTATAATAATTATTTCAATGAAACTCGAAGAAAAACAAAAATACTTCATACAAATACAAATTTCCTAGTAGTTACCTAATTTCTATATATACATCAATATTTTTATTATAATTCGTTCATTTCCATTTGAATCACAACTACGAATATTCACGACAATAAAGCCCACAATTAAATTGAGATAAAAATTCTGTGCCAGTCATCGATATTACCCATAGCATATACATATATATTTTGTTCTTTTACATTAGCCCTCAACGAATTGAAGCAGGGAGTAATATTTATGAAGCTACTCCAACGAGGCTCTTCAGAACAAAGTTGTTTGCTCTGAAGAGTTGTTTGCTGTTTGTGAATTCGCTTAACCAATCTCGAGAGGTTTTGCCTTTGCCTATCTGGCTTAATTCCCGCGCACAAATCTAGCTTACAAATGATATATAGATGCCACTTATAAATTTCTATTTACCATAAGAAAAATATAAACCATGTGAAAATTGCTTATGTAAACAGGAAAATGTAAAAATGCTTAGCTACAAAATAAATAGAATGGGAAATGGGAAACGCGAAATGGAATGCGACTGTGAAAGGAGAAAGAAAGAGTTACGGGAAACGGCTGCAAAATACACTGCGAATCGCTTATAAAAGAAATGAAAGAATATGATATATGGGCAGAGAATAATAATTTGATTAGCAAAGATCTGATCCCATAGGAGTCATATGATAACTTAGTCTGAACTGTTGGAGAAAATTAGAAATATTTGAAGCGTAAAAATCTATCAGAAATATCTTTAAAATAATATGTATTTTTTACATTTTGTATATATTTAATAGAGTAATAAACTACTTTAATATTTAATAAAAAAATACAGCAATCAGTTAAAGCAGTTCCATTATAGTTATAGGTATTTTATAATTTAAACCCTTTAAAGCATAAATATTCACAGAGTCTCAGTCTGGTTTCAGCATTTCATCTACAAATACTAATAAAAAGTAAAATAAAAATACCTTATACCAGTAAGAAATGACCTTCAAAAAATAAAAAGGTTTTCCTGATCTGTAAGAGCTGAAGTGGATTTGTCCGAAATAATTCTTTATCAAATATATATGTAGGTTTTTTTTTTTTGGCTCTTGTGTTTTGCTTTTGCTTTTTATGAGCAAAGTTGAAGATATAGAAATAATAAAAGTGAAATTAAAAAAAAAAACACAAATAAAAAAAAATTGTTGCCACAGCGAAAAGATTTGAAGGAGGCTGTTAAACCATTTTGTTTGTTTCTTTATATTGTATTGTTGCTGTTGTTGTTGCTGTTGCTGTTTTGCATTTTGTGTTATGTTTACAAACAGTTTGAGTAAAAAGCAAATGTAAATAGAAATAAAAACGAGGCTTAATTAAAAATGCGACGAAGCATGGTATATATGCTGGCTGGCTGGGTCACATCTAATATCAACGGAATAAGCATTTTGCAAAGCAGAAATCCTATAGCTAGGCTCGAGTTAAAGACCATAAGATACTCTGTAATAATAGATTACGAGCTTAGCTGCTTAGATTGCTAAAATGAAATAAAGAAAATCTGATTGTTTTCAATGTGAATTAAATAATCAGGGAAACTAATAATGATTTAAGTAAAATAAATAACCACAGAAATCTTTTCTTTCGGCCTGTTAGACGACCAAACCAATCCACTCTCTTTCGCGCTTTGGCAGCGTATTAGGAATTGGGTACAGCTGAGTGGCGAATAAATGTGAGCTAGCGATAGGATGCTGATGATAAGCTTTCGTTGACGACAAAATCGTTTTCCTCTGCTCCGCCGCATGCCGCGCGGCTCCCTTCTAAGCTCTGCTGCTTCTTCTTCTTCTCCTTTTATCTAGAATGTTTGTTGGGGCCGCATTTTTTCGGTGAAACGCAAAAATAGTACTTTGAAATTGTACACAGTGGCAAGCCGCAGAGCTCATAAGTCGTCGCCGCCGTCGTCGTCGTTGTTGTTGTTGTGGTTTTTGTTGTAGTTGTTGTTGTTGGTAGGCTCCATTCACGCAATTGCATGCTTTTAGAACGACAGGAAAGGCGAAAAGGACGATGCTGTTTTATTCAGCTTTGAGCTAGAAAAATTTCAAGTCAAGTGCCGGCAACTCGGCGCTTTGGTCTTAGCTCACTCTCTCCTGCTCCTGCTCCTGCTGCTGCTCCTTCTCCTTCTCCTGCTGCTTGTGCTGTTTGTGGCGGCCCGGTTTTTTGTAAAAATGAGTCCCATTCAAGGCATACCAAAGCGAGGTGCATTACATACACAAAGAAGGAGAGGGAGAGGCAGTGTGAGGGCGGCTAAGAAACAAGGTAAACTAGAACGAATTGTTAGCCTGGGAGTGCTGTAAATTAAATACCCTGGCACATGTACAATAATTTATTTAAATTTTGAATTTAAATTCTTCAGCTCTCACTGAAGTTTCTGGGGTACTTCGATAAGAGAATCAGGCATAATAGAAGTTCCTACTGGCTCTCGTAGATATTTAATTACCAGGGTATTAGCTTCAGCTCATACGAAATGATGATCACGGTATTAGCTAACTCAGGTATTATATAAAATTCACTAAGAGAATATTTTTTTCTTCTCAGCCAGTGTGCTGTCGCCAGAGCCAGAGTGTGCTACTTTGTGAAGAACTCACATTAATCTTTATTTTTATACCACAAAGATGCCACAACACCCAGACAGAGATGGAGAGAGCGAGATGAAGTGAGAAGGAGCGACGAGTGTAAGTTTCTAGTTTAAAACGTTTTTCCGCTAAGAGCAAGCAAGAGAGAGAGAGAAAGAAAGAGAGAGAGTTAGAAAAGGGGACGCATATTAAGTGGGTCGCTGCGTTTCAGCTTTTCGAGGAAGAACTTAAGGTGCTTGCCGCTTTCTTACGATTCTACATGACGAGTTGTATAAAAGCTGCGAAGTTGAACTTTATGAAGCTACTAAATAATAAAAGAAGGTTCTGCGAAACTTGCCGGAAAAGGCTGCAAATAACTCTGCGAGAATTTACTCGAGCTGTGTTCGAAACTTTACGAAACATGCGACCTGGTGTTGAATAGAAATTCAGTGGAGAATCCTACAAACGAAACTATCTGCGGGTAACTCAAAATATGTTCAACATCTTAGAGGCGTACAAGACTTTTGATAGGTCATAATATGCAAGTCTAGTCATACATATTTTTAATAAATGTTTTAGATAAATAAATAAATTGCTTCAAAAAGTTATATGAAATTTTATTAACAATATATTGCAGATAAAAATATATAAAAATAGAAAATACGAGAAAATTGTGAAGGAAATTAAAATTATTTTTACAGGATCTTTAGAGACATGTTAACATAAGAAATGTAGGAAATAAAAATATTGTTTACTTATAATAATATATTTTTGAGGCTTGTAATTTTCTGTTTATTTTGGCTAGAATCCTAAAGCCGATATTTATTTTTAGCTTCAGCCATTAGAGAAATATCGATTAGGAGGTTAAGTGGGGGTAGAGCTGGGCAAAAATACATTTTTGGGGGCAAAAAAAAAAGAAGGCCAACAGCAAACTACATGTTGGTTCTGTAACCAGCTCAAGAAACAACAGAAATATTAAGAATATTGTATAATCAAAGTATATTTGAGTATATAATTGAATGTTAATGTTAATGTATTAGTAAGACTCTTTCTGGGCATTGCAATTGTAGGAAGTACAATTATACGCTGGTAAGTCTAAGGCAAATTTTTTTTTAATGATCAAAGAATATATTTAAAATCAAAGAATATATTTAAAATCATATAAATCATGCGCTATGGGTTCATTAAGAAATACTAAATAAAAAAGAGAAGTAATTGCTAAGTGCTCTCATATTAAAAATTAAAAAATATTTTGAAATTATATCATTTTTCGGTCAGCCAAACAAATTGATTCAAATGTATGGAAAGGATAAAAAGTGTTAGAAATAGTTAAATAGCATTGCTAAGAAATTCAAATAAATTCTTTCATAGAGAGCAGGCACATATTGTTTTATTTTAAAATAAAAATATCAATCAATATAATACAAATAATATAAAGACATCAACGTTGCTGCATTTAAATATTTATATTTGTTTTGTATTTTTAATGTTTCGTTTACTATGATTTGTAATATAATTTCATTTTGATTGCCACAACTATTAAATAAATGCCCAGCTATCATTTTCACAATTTTCTGCCAAAAATATGGATGCTTTTGCTGTAATTCTTATGCGCTTCATTCATACACGAAACTTAGTTAAATATAATTATTTAATTATTTTTTTATATTTAAACATTTGAAGTTCTCCAATATAAGTGATTTCCATATTTCAGCACATTTATAATCATGATTAAAAGAACAAATTTCGCCAACAGTCACTTCATAATATTAGTAAAGGTACTACTAATTTGTTTATTTATATTTCATTGTCATTGTATTACACATTCAGTGAGCACATTTAATTAATTTGCATATTTTGTGAAATTAATTTCAACATACACGAGCTGAGCTGCCGAATGAGTATTTAAGTGTGACTTTTTGTTTAGCTTACAAAAAGCAAACAATTTCAGCTTTCTGAATTTACAATTAGAACTGCATGACGCGATGCTCTCTCAAGGAATATCTTTTACTGTTTCTGTCTCTGTCGCTGTCTCTTTCTGCTTGCTTCCCCTAAGCTAAGGTATTCGAGGCTAAGCGCTGACCAACCGTGACGCTTGAAATCTGGTCCGCTACTGAAGCGGCATCGCCCTCGATGCAATGGATGCTGTCATTATCTAGATGAAAGCTCTCGCTTGCCATAAAACTGAGAGCACATCTCGGGGCAGGACATGCGCACAGCATCCTCGCTTCTGTTTTGGGTTTAATTTTGGACCATTTCGCCAAGAGCGAACAAAAAAGTATTATTCAAATTACCCAAAACATTTGCGTCCAGCTGTTCGAGGCATCAGCTGCTGCGGCATGCTGTGGACAGAGAGCCTCGAGTGATGGACGAAAAAAACACAGTTTACTACGGGAGACACTTTGCGTTAAATTATTTATAAACTCTTAATGGTTTTTAATTTCTTTTTTACATTTATTAATGGCCTATTGCTCGTTGTTTTTATTTATTACGGCCATTATTTTACGTGGGTAATTTATATGGTTTTTATGAAAAGGGCAAAGTGGAGTTGGTCTGTTGCTGCTGAATTTGATTGGCTTTAATAAAGTTGCGTGGCTGATTAGAGAAAATGAAAATCAACTGCAATATGTATATGTATGTACATCAGTACTGGAGTCTATTTAAACAACTGTCTCTCAGTTTGGACTTCATATCTGAAGCAGCTAAGTATTTACTACTTAGCGATTATAAATATACTAATATAAATCTTGATATATATTTTTATTTTTTTTTTTTTAGATTTTAAAAATCAAAAAATATCACACAAGTCCATAAAAGCAAATGATAGAAGCCAATCAGCTTGCGCTTTAAGTAAATATTAAGTTCAAAGGTCGTTGCTATGCTTTTATTTTTAGCAAAGCAGCTTTTAATTAAGATAGGCCCTTAATTTGCTCCAAGCGGGAGGGGTAGCATCCACACTTGCGTGGCTTCCCTATCCTGTACAGACAACCAACAAGGATCGCCATGTCAACGCCTGTCAGTGGCTGGAAGTCGACACACTTGATACACAGGTCATTGAACCTCGAGATGTACAAAGAAAATCATTATTATTATGATACATATTAATCTATTACATGTGTCCCCACCTAGCGCCTCGCTGCGTACCCCAATTAAACAATCCACAGAGCGATTTAATTGAAATATAGGCACAGCATGAGTCCTCCGTCGTCTGAATTGCACAAAGCCCAACAAGGACGCCTCTCACTAGGAAAAAAAAATAAAAATGAACAAACATTGTAGACGAAAAGAAAAAGTTAATGCGAGCAGCTGTCACGCTGTTTGCTGGCAATTGAAAAGTTTATTAATAACCTAAATCGTGCTGGCAAAAAAGATTGCGTTAAACTAAAGTAATTTATGAAATTTTTTACAATTTAATTAAATTATGAATTCAGCGCACAAAACGAATGCAATTATATTTAAACAGCATGCAAAATATGTTTTTATATTAAATTGAAGCAGGCATGTCAAGTAGCGCTGGCTGAAAATACCCTGTAAATATTTTTATATTTAGATATTTAGATAATAGATAATAAAAATAATAAAAATTCAAAATATTTTCAATTATATTTCCTGCAATTTCAATATGTACAGGGTATCCGCTTTTGTAATCATTTTGCAATTGTGCCATCAACATTCCAGCCGCAAATAATCCTCGGGCCATGTGATCGACGTAAGCGACGGCGTATACGTAATATAAGCTCTTCTGTAGCTGCTCCACGAGTGCATTAAATTCCAACCGAAATCAACGTTATGCAAATTTAAATTGCAGCATAATGCAATGCAAGCTGTTCAACAATTTCGCTATGGGATTATAGTATTTCTTACTCGCAAGATGAGTCACATATTGAAGCAGATTATTTGAAAATCATCCATGTTAACATAACTACGATTACGAGGATTAAACGTATATTGGCTTATGTCTTATATATAGCTTATTCGAAGTAAGTTGGATTGAAACATTAAATAATGAGAATATATTATGTAATAAGCAGTATTATTATTCTTGGTATGTTTTACATTTAATATGCTTACAGAATCATAATTATAAAATCAATCCAGGCAAAATTAAATTCACCCAACATAACAATATACAACTATTCACAAAATGTAGTTTAAAGCAGGGTCTCAAATATTCGTTAGCCGAACAAAATACCAATTTTTCGAGCTAGCTTCTTTTATCTTCCCTGCGGCATTATAAATATGTATGTATGTGTGCCAATTTGTTGATGCTGGTATTTTCGCTCTATATATGTATGTGTATGTTTGTGTGTACACACTTATACACAACAGCCGACAAAAATATTTGTTATGAGAATTTTAAGTCATATTAAAGTCCAATTACAACCAATTTCATAAACATGAAAAAATGTCGATTTACGGCAAACCGAAGCTTGAATACGCTTGACTTTATTACATTAAAAAAATCGAATAAAAAAATAATAATAAATACTAAATAAATCATATAATATAAGATTATAAATAAATAAATTAAGAATAATGCAGCAATATTAAGTAAAAAATAAATAAATTAGAATATCAACGAATAATTCTTCCGCCTAAAAACTAATAATATTTTCTAAAACAACAAACAAGTCAGCTCCACTAACGACAAACCATTTAACAAGAAAAAAATGATTAAAAATATATTTGACTACCCAAATGTATCAGGAATATATAAAGTCCGCTCCCTTCGCTTCATTCCATATCTTCAGAGAAAATTATAATATCGTCGACAACTGCATGGCAGCAAACGGAATGACAGCAAACGCCCAGATGAGTTACAAACACGAAAATGTTTTTAAGTCCTCGCTACATATGCGCACACATATGGGCAATAAAGTTAATGCAAATTGCTGCCGAAATGCGAATATTATAAATGAGACTGTCAGATGGCATAACAGCAGATGAACCGAGCAGTGCCTTGGCTATACGTATGCGCATTATTAGCCTGTGGATTACGTTGACGTGTGTGTAAGCGTGTGCGTGTTTGTGTATGCGTGTGCGTATGCCACACGCCAGGTGCTATCAAGTTGCCCATATTATAATAAATTAATTACATTGAATGGCGTTTGGCGTTTACTGTTTGCTGTTTTCTCATATTTTTTCATATAAATACCCTGTAGAAACATAATTGTCAATGTTGGGTATTCTGGATATACTTAATATTGCGATTAAACTACATTGAGATTATCCTATACATATGAATATTATTTGAAACTTACATTTTTATGATATATCGATAAATATCGATTAGTTGATATTGCATTAATATGTGAACTTTAAGAAATTTTGTATTTTATTGGTAGTGAGAGTGAAGTAGGGAGGAAGGAGAGAGGAGTGAAAGACAATGAGACAGAGTGAAACAGAGATAGAGGCAACCAACAAGAGAGGGAGAGCCAAAAAGATTGGGAGAGACTTATAGAAACAGAGTGAATGTCAAGGGGAGAGAGACAAATAAAATACACAGACAGAGAGAGAGAAGAATTGAAAATAAATAATAATATAGTAGTATAGATAGTGCAGTACACGAATGCGCCCATTCGCAATTGCAGGGTATTTGTTAATCGTTCAAGACATTCGAATACAAAAAGACTCATCGAGAAGCCAGACACGAACAATAACAAAATTCACAAAATTTGATGTGTCACAATATAAAAATATTTTTTCCCATATATATACTATATGTATATAAATAAAGTAATCGGCGGAATCGAAAACACTACCCCATAGAATGTCGCCTTTGAAGGTGCTGCAGGCGAATTTCCATTACGCTAGTAAGTTCCTTGGCTAACCCATATCGAACGCACCTTTAAGCTATTGATTTCGCCAGCCAATTTGAATATATGTGCGGCCATTCGCTCGATTCGTCCTTTACTGAAGAGTCCCATTGCCCAAGTGATAATATCGTTTGTTGTGGGCTATTATGCCACGGCAAAGATTGCCCAGGTCTATATACTATACAGAACGCATGCCGGCAGCAGTCAAGCGAAACTGGATGATGAATCGTCGCAGGAAAATGATAGTCAGGACAGCCAGGAGGGCCAGGACAGCCCAACTCTGAATGAAGCTCCGTTGCCCAATGCACCGGATGCACTGCGTCTAACTCGGCTACAGCTGATGGCCTACGATGGCATGCGAGAGGGCGAACCGGTGTACACGGCGCTCAACGGCAACATCTATGATCTCAGCCCCTCGCGCGAGACTTTCCTGAAGCCCGGTCCCTACTCTCTGCTCGCCGGCAATAATGCCAATCAAGTGCTCAACATCGCATGCGGCTCAATGGGCGTGTCCACAGCGGATCTCATCCAGCGCTGGGAGCGCAGCCTGAACGCCGAGTTCCAAATCATTGGCCAGTTGATTGACAGCGACGATGACTCTGATAGCGATGAACTGTTGTAGACATGCCTTTTATCATTTTAGATGAATATTCATAATACCAAATAAAGTCATACATATATATGTATATTTATATGTACATAGATGTCCTCTCGTAGTATTATTCCATTCAAATTCAAGACTAAATTACGTACCCATTTACTCTTTATTACTTCTCCCACTCTTAACTGCTGAGTTATATTATATTCCTCTTTCTTATCAATAACTTGTAGAATATATTATAATGTATAAAAATCATAATTTTACTAAATACTCTTATATTGCATTATAGCTTCGATGTTTATATCATTAAAATTCTTGTTTAAAACATTCTTATTAGATTATTATTTTTGATTCTTAATGATCAATTGCCTAATAAGACTTATTTTAATGACCATTAGCTCTATAATGATTTATATATAATTAGCACAATGATCATTAACATTACAGTGGCTACAGTAGTAAACATTAAAGCAATTATTTATTATTATTATTTTTAGAGTGAAAGAAAAAACAATTATTTATATTTTATTATAATTAAAATGAAATAATACAAAAAATTAAATTATAACAATTATTTAAATAATTATTACTCAAAATTATTATTTAAACTATTACAATTGTTCTTAACATAAATGATTAATTAATGAAGCACTCACCACAGCAGCAGAAGAAAAAGAGGAAGAGGAAGAATGTCTGACCACCAGCAGGTCCAACAGGCAACTGAAGAAATGCAGCAGGGGTCCCTCCATTTATAGGGCGACAGCACCTTCGTTCACTCACAGACGAACTCAACTCTTGAGCCTCTCTCTGAGTCATTTTTCGATCATGGAGAAACAAGATGAGGTCTGCTACATACAGAAACACACACCAAAACGTATACTATAGCTGATCTCTAATATGCAATCAAGTCTCTACTATTTGAATATGATTTTTTGCTAATTTCGGCCAGCAAATATATATACATATATTGATCTATTCAGAATAATATAATGCTGATATTGATATCCATAACTAAAATGCCTTTTTAACTTATCTTATCTACGATATATACATACTTTGCTTGTCATACATATTTTCATCGAAATTTCTCTGCTTGAAAGCTCAGCTTGAATCACGTATTGAACACCTGCAAAGCTTTAAGAAATTCGAATTCGACTATAATCTGAGATGGTGTTTCTTAGTTGAAAGGACTTTCATAAAATTCCGTTTAGCTATTGACGCCTTTGCTTCATTTGAGCTCAACGGTTGGCTGACTTTGTGGCATGTGGCATGTGGCATGGCCCAAGTGCTTTAGCCATAAAATGAAAAAAGTAAAGAAAATAATGAAAATGTCAATGGCATCAACTAATACTTCGTTTCTGCTCAGCTGTAAACTTTTCAGCCAATAGTGCAAGAAGTGAATTGGCAAAAGAAACTAAAAAGCGGGACAGGTGATACAGGTGAGCCAGCCGAGGCATCAATAGCATCGGCTGCTACGCAGCTAATAAAATCAAAATTACTTTTTTCGCTGAGCAACAACGACAACAACGTAGCTGCCACAGCTACGTGCTTAAGTAGTTGTAAAAAAAAAAAAAAAAGTTACCCAAACAAAGTTCAAGCACACACCTGAACGTCACAGCGAAAAGGTGCGAAACTCAAGGCCCAACTCTGCCCTGGGCCCGCGCGCGGAGATAGAGCTAAAAAGTAGGCAACGAATGTTGTTTGATGTGTTCTCTTCGATTAAGTTTTAAGGCTTTCAGCAGGGTCAACAATTCAAAGGCGAGAGCATGAGCAAAATTAAGCCCAACACAGTTATATAATATATATATACATATACATTTGTATGTATTTATGGAAACATCTCTGCCTGTTTTCAAAATATATACATTTATATCAAAAGAAAACATCATAAATATATGTGTGCATGTATGTAGCTATAATAGCCCTGCACAAACCAAAGCTTTCATTAGACTCTAAATATAGTTCAATGGGATAATGGCGCCGCCTGCTTTGAGTACAGGGACATGACAAACAGAAGAACTATAAGAAATGAATATTTCGGTCGAGTACTAACGACTGAACAATACTCGCTTAGAGGAAAGAAGAAATACAGCACAGTATTAGGAAGAAGAAAATCATATACGTAATTAATATTTTAAAAAATTATAGACCCTAAAATTAAGCAATGACTGCTAGGATTTGATTCTAAGTTCTAACTTTGAATATTTTAATGAAATTTAATCGACTCGCTCTTAGGTCAATGACAGCTAGAGAATGTTTAAGATTCGATATATAACATTTTCAATTTTTATCGTATTTATCACATACATATATATATCACACATATATTTATGTATATCGTATCAGTTCTCAATTGCCAAACAGTTTTGCATCAGTCTAAGGTAAAGAGTTTTTTATTATTGAGTGAAGAGTCTATGTATATATCATAACTTGTACCTGTACCTCATTTTCTCATTCCTTGAATTTTATATACTCTTTCAAGATTTTTCATAGGATGCGGACGAAATACGAATTTGCAATAAAAGCCGATACACCCATTTCATTTTTACGAGCAGAGCTGCTTATCGAAGTCGTCATTAAATAGAATAGAAGGAAAATCTGTTTACCTATGGTGGGTGGCTATAAATAAAATAAATAATAAATAAATATATAAGCTGATAGAGAAAGTTGTTTGGTGCTGCTGCAAAAATCAAGCCAAAATTTTAACTGTTCTCGATATGCCGGAAATGTGAAAAATAAATAATTAAGTTGAAGTATGTATATATAACAAAATTTAGAAAAATTTATAGCCGACCTTCAATAAAAGCCAATATACGCCTTTGACTGTGTGAACGAGCACGGCAGCAGCTCTGTAAATAGGGCAATGTTTTACATCAAAGTACACATTAAATCCGAGACGATAATCACAGAAGGCATCTGGGGGCCAGACTGCGATGCTAACGATGCCTATTGCTGTACGCCGGGAATACAAAAAACACAATTAACCACGAAGCTGGGGAGCACAACAGCCCAACAGCCCAACAACCAATAGCCAGCAGCAAGCAGCCTACAGCTACCAGCCAACAGGCAACTGCCAACAGCTAGCAGCAACGGCCTATTTAGAGGACACAATCCCAGGCCCCAGCTCCAGATCAGGTTAATGTGACAGCGGCAGCTGTTGCCGTCGTAATTGCTCGACTTTTGCAAATAACACAGTTTTGAATATAAAGTACTCAAATAACATGGCCAAATGACACATTTGTACTTTGTAATTAGTTTCGCTCGCCTCGCATCGAGCTCGCATCGGCGCTGGGATTTGCCTGGCCAAATATTCAAATTTGCATTTCAAACTTTTCCATTCTATCGTACACTATTTAACGGTCAAAAGTTCCCAATTTTGATGACAACAAAAAAATCAATATTTGGAGTGAGTGCTTCAAGTTTAAAATGTTCCACGGATTTCTCTCTGAAATATAGGGTAAGCACATAGAATTATAGTTCTACTTTACTGTTATGCCTAGTTTAAGTAGTCTTATGCAATTTAATAGGCTAAGCCATTCCACATAATAGAGCAATTCGTATTCCATTTGCGTTATCAAAATTGTGGTCGTCTTTTAATATTATCTTTTGCTCTTTCAATATCCAAGTCAATCCCATTCTATTACAGCTCCTACTTAAGCTTATATTGACTTGATTTAAGCACTGATTTGACAGTCTTTGGTAGAGTCAAAAAGAGTAAAGGTGTTTTTACAAAAAACATCAATGTACGTATATGTTTTTTGTAAAAACACCTCTATTATAATGGTACATATATATGCAAACAGCTATAGAGCTATTGTAGTTGTGTATTAAAATGTATTGAGCATAGATAAATACTCTATATATGTAATCATCGAGTATTTTCTAGTCAAGCACTGCTAGATAAAGCTTAGTCAATAAGGAAAAGTATCCAAATTATGTAAGATATGCTCAAATAAATGAGATTATATTTACATATAAATTATTATCGATTTTTATCGATTTCAAAATAACAAAAATAATTAAAAATTAATATAGAATAGAGCTCATTCAAAAGCAAATACATCTACAAGTCTCTCCTATGGGTACTATATGTCAGCAAGCGTATTAGCATACCTACGACTGCTGAAGTCTAAGATTATCTTATATTAGCCACGAAATATCATATCATATTAGTGTAATTGATTTTCCCTTTGTTTGCTGTTCGCTTTGTGGCCCGCCAATTTAGTAGACCTTTCACATAAATTAGTTCATTCGGTTATAATGTGGCAAGCTCGTCGCACTTGGCGCCACAAATTCGCTCGGTTCAATCAGTGGGCGACGCTCTATAGCTCATGGGCTCTGGGTCTATTCCCATTCGTCTATGTGGCGAGCAGCAAAAGACTGCGACGCTCTAAGTGGCTAATTGCATATGGAATTATTGTGAATCTGGGAGTCATTCGGGTTTCCTTTCGCTACTACGGCGATACAGAATTCGTCGATTTGGCCGAGGTCTATCGACGTAATCCTCTGTCAGAGCAAATCAGTCAGATACAGACGGGTCTAAATTTAGCCACTCTCTTCGTGACACTCTTTCGCAGTTGGTGGCTAAGCGAGGAGCTCGGAGATGTTCTGAATGCTCTGCTTCAGCTCTATGAAACTGAATATAAGTCGTTGGATTGCTCAAACTTTGATAATAATGTTATCTATAAGAGCCTCACAATCTGGTTGGAGCTCATTTCGATGTTGTTTCTCACACTCGGATTCAATACGCCCATCAGCTACAAATTTTTCCTGGGTCTGGCGGCTACTATGGCGAATCAGCTGAGTATCCTGCTGCTGGGAATGCATTTCCATCTGGCCGTGCTCTATATATATCGTTCGATTTGGCTCATCAATCGGGAGCTACGAGTGCTGGCAAGACAACAGAAGATCAAATTTAGACGCATTCACGATCTTCAGGGGATTTACAGTCGCCTCGTAGCGCTCAGCACTCGATTGGCCTCCATTTACAGCTATCAAATGATTTTGTTCATGCTGTGCCTGCTGAGTATCAATATCACATCCATATTCTATATGCTCGTCTATAGCATCAGCCTGAAAAAGACGCTGACTTTGGCTTTGGTCTTGAACTTCAGCCAGGCCCTTGCCATTAACGTCTTGGACTTTTGGCTAAATATCGCCGTCTGCGAGCTGACTGAACGCGCAGCCGAAGAGACCTCAATCAATTTGAGGCTCTTCAATGATAGATCGACTGCTGATTCATGGCTAGATCGGAGTGTGAGTAACATCAGCTGTTTTATAGAAAATGTAAATAATTTTAAGTATTTTTTACAGATCACTAACTTTGCTTTATTTTGCACACATCGACGTCCCAGATTTAATTATTGCGGCTTGTTTCGTGTTAACAATGCAATGGGCTTTCGCATGATTGTCACTTGCGTGCTTTATATTCTATATTTGGTGCAGTTCGATTTTATGAATTTGTAAAATTTATGTAAAATAATATATTTATATATATCTTGATTCAGTTATTTATATATCTTGTTGCATCGCATGTAAGCTCTTTTGTTCTGACTACTGTTAATCATTTGAATAGACATTTTTAGCTATTTACATTCTATTATTAAAGCCTAGATAAATTATCTAATTATTCGTGCATACAAAACTCTATTAGCTCAATGACAACTGAAGCGAGAAATCAATAACAAAGTGCGACAGATGCTGCTAGGCAGCGAATGTTGCAGCAACATCGCAGGCAGTCGAAGCAGTGCAAGCAGCAGCATGTTGCTAAGGACCCGCAACATTTATGGTACAGCCTTCTCTCTCACTCTCGTTAATGACTAAGCAGTGCAATGTTGGCAACATGCTGCTGAATACCCCGCAACATTTATGGCACAGCCTCTCTCTCTCTCTCTTTCTCTTTAATGTCTTGTAATGTCGCCCTCTCAGATAAAATTGAGACGAAGCTTTCACATTATTCATGAAGTGCATGCTCCAGTGGCCTTTGTTTGTTGCAAGTTGCCGAAAAAAATTCGTATTGCGACGTTCAGGAGCCAGACAGTCGCATTTGCTAAACATGTGGGAAAGGTCAGAAAACCTTTTCTGCTGCTATTGCTGTTGTTGCTATTGCTGTTTCTGTTTATGAATTAGGGTCTTGGAAAAAGACGAAATTGATTTTGGACGTGATTGATTACGAGATTTATATTGCACGAAAGCCCAAATGGAAAATACTTTAAAGACAACATGGAATGTAAATGTTTTCAGAGATGAGCATATCTAATTAGATTATATTAGAAGATATCTAATCTAGAGATAATGACAGAAAATTGCCAATTATATATATAAGATTTAATCATACATCAATAGCACAAGCCAACTCTTAACTATAACAGTCGCAGATAATACATGAAAGCACAAATTATAAGAATGGGAATTCATATATACTTATATACATATATTATAACTAATTAAATGTCGCTAATATTAATTTCACAACCCTTTCGTATAAACTACCCCATTTGCTTTCGCACTCACAGGGTATTAAAGGCGACCAAAGAATTATTCGTCTCCAACGGTCTTGCTTGCCTAATTGGGCTACTAATTGGTTAAGTTGCCTTCATAAATATGTCCTACGAAAATTGACTCAAGAGAGAAAAAGTGAGAGTGCGATAGACAGAGAGACAGAGAGACAGAGAGACACAGAGAAAGAGCTTGATATATATATTTTTTTTTTAAGCAGCTTTACATATAAATTGCACACTTAAGCGCACAACTCTGGAAACGTTGAACTATAAAGATTAGAAAACTGCAGACTTATGTGAAACGTGACAGCAAAGGCTGAAGGACTAAGCACTTTCTCGCTCGCCAAAATGAAAATATTGCTACTGCAGAAGCTAAAAGCCTCGATAGGGCAGAGCTTAAAATATGCTCCAAACAACATTTTATACTTTTGAGTTGAGCTGCAATTGTAGAGAGAGAGAGAGAAAGAGAGAGAGAGAGGCAGAGAAACATAGAGCTTATTAGCCTTTTCCTGCATTTGTTTAAGTATCATCCAAACTGTAAACCCGAATAGACGATATAGAGCATATGAAATATGTATTTTTTTATATTTACATCATTGTTATATATGATGAAATGATGCAGGTGATAAAAACTTATAAGCAAGCAAATAACAATTAGTGTTGGTTAATATAGCTAATATTAGTTAATAATATCCATACTCAGATATATTACAAAATAGTATAGCAAAATAGTATAGTATATATAAAGACATATATATTTTATTTTATATTATTATTTAACTATTATAATATTATTATTGTATTATATATTTATTTTATATAAATATACGTACATATATACAAGTTTATTCTATCCATTAGTCATTTTTATGCGCCGCAAGACAGAGCTAAACCATTTAATTAATCATATTTAAGCCGGCTTAATGCGTAATGCACACACACCCCCACACACACACCCACACATACATACATACATATAGAGCAGCACGACGGCAGCTGAACTTGGAGGCAAGTACATACAGACAGTAATGTATGTATGTATGTCTAATAAATAGGAAATCACATTAAATAAGCCGCACAACCGAATGTTGACACCATTTTACGTGGCTTAATCTTGGTGCATTCGTCTGCCCGGGACTTCTTCCTGCCACATGACCTATGAATGAATTAAACCACACACAGATCTCTCACATGGGAAGCAGCAGTGGTGCGATAGAGATGTATCTTCAAGTTCAGAAATAGCTCCTTTGAACTGTCCATTCGAAAGAGCTAGTGAACTTAAAGATTAAGACTGATTCATCAACTGAACTTTAAAATTAAGAAATGTAAAGTGTAATGAATATATATGTATGTCTTACATGGGCATTAACATCATGGATATAATATTATAATAATATTCTGTTATTAAAAAATCAGTTCAATTTAACTAGTTACATCAAATAAACTAAAGAATTATTTTTGATAAGTATGTATGTAAGTAAAAAAAATTCCATTCGACAGTGATAAAGACTAATTAAAGAGAACAATGGGTATCGGCTGAAATACATTAGAGGTGCGCCTCATAAACTCTATTAATAATATTTGAATGAACCAGCTCAAATGAATACAACAATAATAAATGCTTAATTCATTTACTAAACCGAGTTACTAAATAAAATAATTTGAAACAGTTCACCACCTTCAAGAGGTGCAAGCACTAATTGACCAGTAGGATATGGGCAGGAACTGGTTCATCAAAATAGACAAACCTCGGCTAAATGAACACCAGCACAGTAAAACCACGAGGACAGGCATCTATTCTTTAGCAGAACAGCAGGACAATTGCTGCACTGTTAGCTGCCCCCGCTTGGGGCCCGGATGGGGAGTCTGGGGAACTGCGAGGTATTCATCAGTATTTACGTCACGCAGCGCACAGAGGCTGAGAGTCTGAGCCTTAATCCGCTGTTTGTGGATTGCGAACACGCTGTAGTAGCACACATACACGAGTGTGTGTGTGGGTGTGTTATGTTGACATTTCAATGACAGCTGTGGAAATGCTGGAAATGTTGAAAAACGGTGAAAATAAGTTGGGCTGCCATTTTGTGCTGTGGTTTTTCACTTTCAACTCGTTCGCCGTAAATTTATGCAATTCGATTATCGCGAACAGATTTCAGTGGCTGACACACATATGTATATAAGTGCCTACGACCTGGTAGCATGCATTTATAATGATCTATTCCAAAATAGATAATACCCGAAGCACGTATATGGCAATTCCCAAGTTTCTATTCTATTCTATTCTTCCGATTTTAGGAAATTAGGATAAACTTTTTTTAGTCGAAGCTCTTATACTACATACAGAAAAAAAAAAAACAAAACAAATCCTTAATAGCTATTTTCCACCACCTCATATACATATACATACATATACAATCATATGTATATCTGTATGTACCTTTTGTTTAGTCGACCATATTTGTTAATTTATTCAGGAATTCATACAGATAAAAAAAGAAACTGAACGTATCAATTGACAATTTATATATGTATATACATACATATATGTAGATATATGTATGTACATACAGATATATACAATATGTAATAGTTAAAGCTGTATTGCCGGCTCGATATGGGGTAGCTCCAAATTCTCGCTGCATGGACGTGCCAACATGTCCTCCAACATGCGATTCAACGACTCCGAGCCCAAAGTATACTCGAATTGTCCGTTGTTGTTGTTATTGTTGTTGTTGTTGTCGGATAACGACTGATTATCTAGGTTATTTCCATCGCTGCTCAAAACAGTCTGCAACGCGGCGCTTATCTGCTCGGATCCCATAATGTAGGGCTTTTCCAGTTCGTCTTGAATCGCCGTTACGGACTTGGTCTGTGAGGAGGACGACGATGGTGAATTCTTCTCATCGTTGGCTATCTTCAAAATACGCATGGACTGAGTGCTAAAGAGGAGGCCAGCACAAACGCTAATTAGCCATTCGATAACCGGTTTCATAGTTCTACAATTTGGGATTTAAAGCGCGGAGCGTAGTTTTACTCAATTTCACGAAATTTTTTACATATGTATATATGTTTCGTACATGGGGCCTACTAATGCGGAGCAAACGTTGAATGTATCTAGTGAATGTGATTTGATATATAGGGAAAATGTAGCCTGAGATTTGAGAGCATTTGAAAGCGATACTTGGATTCTGCTCTCACGTTTTATACACATGCCGGAGATGGGTGCGATCCCGTAGGTATTTTAGATATTTATATTTTAATAAATCACTATGTATACTATATATTATGACTATAAACTAACAGGAAATTGTATAATTCAATATTGTTTAAATAATATAATTGAGAATATTTGCTGATGAATTAAGGATGTTTCAAATTAGGTATAACATTTAAGCAATTGCTGTATCATAAATCCGACCTGCTTACAATATATATCTTAAATTATTTCTTCAGGACCGTTTACTATATTTGTTTAGAGATGGGAGATGGGAGAGCTATGTAGAAACGCCGATTTGATCAAGATCAGTCCAATGACATCTTGTAGCTAGAGATGGGTTGTTTCTGTTCTTACTTAGAGCGCCTCACCTGTCAAAGAGAGGAAATATCAATACATCAATACATATCAATTGAAAAAGTCTTGTGTGGACTTGCCAGTAGGGATAGGCTAGAAAACGAATCCTGAATTGTCTGGTCCTTCTGTAACCTGATATATTTGCTAAGCATTTGATAGTAGAGACAGCCATCCTTCTCACGCAATATGAATCGCTCAACACAATCGTCGGATTCATTGGTTTCTGAGATAGGTACCCTGAAGCGCTGCTCGGAGAGATAAGCAGTTAGATATTTGCCATATTTTTGATTAATTCTTTGAAAAACCGGCTCGGGCTTTTGTTTAAAGTTTATATAGTAGCTTCCACAATCCTTGAGTATACTATTGGTATTAGCAAAGGGCGGTGTATGAAAATGGACTTGTACAAGCTCGAGTTGTCTGGATTCTGGAAACACCGGCAGCTGTGCGACCGGCCGAACACTGCTGTTCGACTTGGTGGGATGGGCACACAGCGGCCTATTTACGTCCACAAATGTTTGCTCTATAATCTGTATCTGCTGTTCCACGCTGAATGAATCCAGATCCAGATCATCCGACTCTGGCTCTAGATGTTGTAGGCGTGGCATAGTGGAACGCTTCTTGGCAAGGAGTTCGCGGTATTCTTGAGCGCGTGTGAGAAAAGTATACGAACCCTTCAACGTGGAATTGTTGATTTGCACCGCCTCAATGTCAGTCAACAACTCAGCATCCTTGGGATCCATTTCGTTGGCCTCCCCAGGGACTTGGTTATAGCAATTCTGATTGATCAGATCGATATCGAACAACATATGAAGACCGTTAAATGTATGGCTAAGCTGCATTTCCAACTGTGGAAAGGAAATAGGTTCCTCGGTATAGTCCATCAAACTTTTACCACATGGCAGAAACTTGCAGTCAATTTTCGGATCGGGCAATTCATTGGTGTACGCTTCAGAGCACTTAAACGGAAAGCTGAAGCAATTTAACGCGTAAATCAGACCTGTATATCATAACAATTTAACTATTTTTACTTACAGTTTATCTTTCCTTTTCTTGACTTTATTTTCCTGTTCGCATGCATCCATTTTTGCTCGATGACACTACAAAATTAAACTGACTATTCGAGTAGTGCTGTAACACACTTTTTGAATACTTTCAGTGCTGAACAACTCGATGTGGAAATAAACGTTATTTGCATGGAACCACTAACCAGGGAAAAAATTTTAGAGATGTCTACTCTATGTGTTCTCGGGCTACTAATGGAACCATATAGAACCATATATAAAGCTATTTTACGCATTGATTAGGCAATTTTGACAACCGATGAATAAATATTGTATATGTTAAATGTTTTTAAGGTTACTTAATACCAAATTTTTTTATTTTAATATCGATGGTCAATTTGTGCTGACTATTCTCCAGTGAACACTAAAAATATTGCATGCGTTTAGGCTGCAATAAAAAACATAGTCAATTTAACGACATTCGCATTTCATAAAATTCGCTAGAAAAGTTTTATGAATAAACAGATCAAATGAACTAATTCAGTGAGAAGTGAACAATCGTGGGCCATGTACGATACTTTGTGCTTTTCACTCATGTATGATCACGTTTCCCATCGAGCAGTTCGTTTTTCTTCTTATAAATACATATGTACATATGTAAATGGTCCAAATAATTAAACATGAATAAAGCAGCTTACTACTTGAAGATAATTCCAATTCCATTAGTGAATGAACTGGTCTAGATCTCGCTACTCTAAATCTGCAGTGCAAACCAATGTATATCGTATGTCTTTGAATATTATATGCGTACTAATTGTGATACTTATTCATTATTATAATTATTAAAAAATTGTATTAATGTCATTTATTAAAAAAAATAAATAAGAAGAAAACCAGCAATGAAAAATTAACAGCTATCGGTACGTTTAAAATATCGATATTCAGCCATCTGCTCAATTGAATTTTTCTACATGCCTTAAAACGAGTTGGCAGGTACATCGAAACTGAAATATTCTGCCTTGCTTGACAAGAAAATAGGGGGCAATATTACAATTTATTTTAACAACCCAAATCCAAAGAAAAATAAATTCTCTTCAAAACTAGATCTTGCAGCAATATTAAATATTCTAAAAACTAGTTTTCTGCGCCATCCAGCTACCTCCCTATTGAGAAACGGGTTGCAAAATCAGGTACTACATTCAGCAGCGTCGCGTAGCAATACATATCGCTACTGCGAGCACAGCTATAAATATCGCGTCATTCCCACTCGTTCGAGCATTC